>NW_010322785.1:0-3505 GCF_000700745.2 Antrostomus carolinensis
ATTATTATTATTATTATTATTATTATTAGATGCTTCATTGCTTTTATGTTGAGTTTTCATTAACAGTTTTGAAGTACTGGAGAAGAGGGCCTGAATGTTATCTTTCTGATTTGTTTCCAGGAAGGAATTTCTGTCTAGATCACATTTTAACATGGAAGCAGGGGAACAATTTATTTCTGCAGAAAAATATGCTCTGGATTTAGGGGTGGGCAGCCCTTTGAGAATGGTTGCTGCTGGGATGCAAAATCAGAGTAGGGATCTTGTCCTCTTCCATAAGGAAGTGCCTAGAGATGTGAATACTTCGGGGTGAGCTTGCCTGTGCGCCGGTGAGTACAGAGTCCTTCCTTCCCCTCTGATGGAATAACAAGCAGCAGGACTTCACGTGGAGAACCTCGTGGAAATCTAGCCCCCTCTTGTGGTTTTTGCACACAGAAGGCATGAATCGATTCAACCTTATTTCTGAGTAAAAGCATATATACCTGCAACTTTTCTCTGAAAGGTGATATGGTTACTGGTATCTCATCTCTTCTCAGGTATTAGTCGCAGGATAGAAAATTATAAATTGTAAAATATTTTATTTGCCTTTCAGATGCAACTTGACAGCCATTTTCCCCAGAACATGGGGGATTACTGGAAAGGCGTATGTTGGCTATTTCTATAGTCTGATTTTTCTTCAGATTGAGGAAAAGCCTTAAATACTAAAGGATTAAAAAAAGAGACTCTCCTGGTTGACTGACATAGAAACAAACACAGGCATCTAGTTGTCTTACAGTGAGCTGTGTTGTATATGAACCAAGCTTCATGATAATAACAAACACCAAGTCAGTGTTTGTCAGAGGATAAAGAACAAATGCACTGAACTTGGAAAGCTGTTGAATGAAGCATCTGAATGCTAATCCATGATGTAGTTTGAGTTCTGTCCTGACCCAGTGGATGTATCATTATGTAAACACACTAACACCATGTTTTCAGGATGTGATGCATTGTGTAGTGGTGGCATTTCCCCATTAGTGGCTCCTTTTGATACTAATCAGAACTCTGGAATGGTCAAAATTACTTGAACAAAATTTGTGCTAAAATATGAGGAAAAAGTGAAGGACTTGGTATTGCTGTCCTACATTGAGATATTGCTGTGCTTTCTTTCTGAAAAGAAGGGTATTTGCTTATTAAAAGTACAATTTGAGATGATCTTTTCATACAGAGATGTATAATGACTTGGAAGGTGTTAAAAAGCTGATTCTGGAACTACTGAAAAGACAGCTTTGCTATCGAACAAAGCTTCTTAAGACAGACATAGAAGAAAATACAACCAAGATGCTAACAGCCTCATATTCTGAATTGACTGCTGATGGTGAAATAGTGTTTATAGCTGGGGTAGCCATTTAGAATTGTATAATGAAAGTCATTGAAGAGGTATGTCTGGAAAAGAAAACATCAATAATGTCAGTTTCCTACCAGTACAACTGCCAGACTGATAAAAGGGAGGAGGAATCTTGTTTTTCCAGCTCAAGAAAAGAGCAAGACCTTTGAATGGTTTTCATTAATACTGTGTGCAAATACCAGTATTTCAAACACATCAGAACTTTTAATTTCAGATCAAGGAACTGGTGCAGCATTATTGTACTGTTAGCTAGATTTCAGACTATGGCAGAGGAAAAAAAAAAAACACTACCAAATATATTTTTCTTAAGTGTATGAAATAGTAAACTTGCCTCTGTTGTAATCTGAAAACCGTGAAGTGTTGTGATACAGGAGGCCGGGTAAGTAACCAGAGCCCATATCCTGCCTATTGCGAGGAAGTGAAGCAGTTAAATACGGAACTTTCCCCACTTACTCTTCACTGTATCAACCATCTGCAGTCGACACTGTAAAATTTGGTTGTGGTGATCCATCACGAGTTCACTTCTGACCTGTGTTCATTTCATTCAGAAGTGCAGGCTGAATCACTGCCATTGTCACCAAACCCTTTTCAGTTTAGAGTTTAGTGACATTTTGTACTCGGAGTGGTCTAGTTGATCTCTGGGATTAGGGATTTGTCCTGGTTTTTAGCTGACCTAGTTCTGTCTTGGCTAAGAACCAGGACAGGATTAGAACCAGGATGGTGTTTGCTTTTCTAAGTGTGAGACAACACCTGTATTTTTCTTACAGAAAGCTAAAACCATAAAGCCTGAGAGGGTTTGACAGTCTGGGGGTTTGGTGGCCATTATGGAGTGCACGAATGGTCTGGACCTAACGCTGGAGACAAAGTGACTTTTGGTTTGTGAGCTATTTTCTGACATTTATGCTTTTCAGTCAAAATTACACATGTTTTATGAGGCTGCTTAAAGGGGACAACTCACACCTCCCTGCTGGCAAACATGGATCTGAAAATACAAAATCATAATGCCTTGTTCTGCAAACAAATTCAGTGGAACCTCGGAGTGTTTTCATGCACAGAGTCAGGAAAAATAACATGAAGGTGGTGGATTCACCATCCCTGGAGGTTTTTAAAAAGAGATTGGACGTGGCCCTTAGTGCCATGATATAGTAATTGGAGTTGGATCAGGGGTTGGACTTGATGATCTTGGAGGTCTTTTCCAACCCAATCTATTCTATGATTCTATGATTCTACGAAGATAGGTCTCTCCAGCAAAACTCTGTTCTCTTAACAGCTCTCACTTAAGTATTTTCTATTGACTAAATCTGGTAGTTTTATCATTGAATAGTAGCTTCTCTGTGTAATGGCCTCTGTGCGAACAAGGAGAATGCAGGGGGATATTCACTGAACCTGAGTCTTTCCACAGACTGTCTGGCACTACAGAAAGATGCTAGAAATTGTTCTGTGTGAAGTAACCTGTTTCTGGGAAATTTCCCTCTCGACTTTTTCCAGCGAGGCCGTTACTGTGCGTTACGAGTACATAACAGTCACTCACTGCTTGAGAGCTGTGTCCATGAAATGCTGTCCCGTTGTCTCCCTGTTTGCAAAGGATACGATTTCTACACAACTCACGGCATGTTCAACATTATCTTGAGAAGTTTAGAGAAAATGTTTGATGATGTGCCACGCAATGCATGTGGGTTTGCTATAACGGATTTCTTAACTGCTTTATTAAGCTTGTAAATCACTTCTGTTTTATTCCAAGGATGAGTAAGAGAAACAGTTGAGGACAGTTAGTTGAAACCCTTCCATTCTGGAACAGCCCGCCTGTTACAGAAGGTGCTTCTTAACGTGGAAAATAATAAAGAGGCTGTTTTGTAACTGTTATAAAACAACTTCCAGGCAGTGTACTTACAAAACAAGTTGGCTCGGGACAGCAGTAAGCTGGCCTGGGTGGGGCATTGCTATGACTGCTCATGCATCCGTTAAGTAACATCGTGCCGTGTCCCGTCTTTCCGTCCAGCACAAACCCCCGTCACACCGGGGAGACCCGGCCGATCTCTGCGCCCTCTGGGGCCCGGCACCGTGTCGTGGGTCACAGCGCGACCCTGGTACCCGCCAGCTGTGAGCTGGGCCCGTTCTACCCGG
>NW_010322786.1:0-15108 GCF_000700745.2 Antrostomus carolinensis
ACCACAGAATGGTTTGGGTTGGAAAGGACCTAACATCCCTAAAGAGTCTGACAAGTTGGTAGCAAAAATTTAACTTCTTTGCTCTGCTTTAGAGAAGACATTTTAATTCTAAGGGTCATTTTCAGATACCAGTTATCTAGGTGCTACTTAAAGAATGTTGTTACTCCTCCAACAATACTTGAGTATCTTTGCAGGGTGCAGTATTGTCAATAAGAGCCCACACTTGCCAACACCTACACCAGGTGTGCTCCACTCAGGTAGGCAAGAACACACCAGTGTTAAGAACAATATTTTGCACAGCACTTTTACCCTAAATGGTATTTTTGTTTTATTTCATGTAATAATACATTCTGAGAGCATAATGCTAGAATTAGATAAATAACAGCACACTGATCTGGCAACAGTTTTTTCAGAGGCACTTAATTTTAAGTACAGCTGTAGCCACATGTTATATCTTCACTAAACCTCCTGTACCCTTAGCAATACATCCAACATGGCTGGGAATGTATTTCCCATTTTAAAGGAAAATATTGGGCTCTGCCTCAGGATCCAATTTCAGAATGTTCATTGCCAAGCTGGAATTTGAGGCCATGTTCACATCTGAAAATTACCATCTTCTAGCACTTTCATTTCTGAAAAGTAGAGGAAAAAAAACCTGAAAAGAAAAACAAAAGGTGCTTTACTGCAAGCAGTGATGTTTGAGGGGACTGGATTTCTTGTTCCCTAACAAATTATTGACATAACAGTGGAAAGGTACATGCAGCAGCAAGAAACATCTTCTCCCCCAGTTCCTCCTTGACCCTTCCCCTAGTCTTTTGTTTGCACCCCAAGCCATTTGTATGAAGGATACATGAAAAGTTCTTGCCAGGCAAAGTGCTTCACTGGTGCTCACCTACCCACAGCTGTTTGGAAATGTAGCTGAAATAAAGATATTGCTTTGAGTACACTTGCCTTGAGTGCCCTGGGTTTGTTTATCTCCAGATGCTTTTTCACAGCACAGGACTAAAAGCACTAGACTAGACATCCAGTCCCATAAAACAGTCTCAGGTGGCAATTTGAATTATTTTAACACCAAAGGACTCCAGAAATTAGAGTGACACCAACTCCTCTCCTTGCAGGTCAGTAAACAGCCATCACCAAATATCAGGATGGGGAGACAGAGAAGTTAATGACCCTTTGCTGGAAAATAAACACCAAGTCTTTGAGATCTCACCATCTTTGTGAAGATAGGAACTTTCAAGTAGCCTATCTGCTAAGTAAATGGATGATGAAAATGGGTCTACAAGCCTTGAAACATCATGTCAGCTTCTGCTTCCATCACAGCTTGTAACCCTGAAAAGTGGGCAACTTGCACAGCTTTAAAAAAAAACATTCCCAAGGGTATTTTATACAGATCTTCTGCTGACCCGCTGTCAGCCATCCCAGATGCTTAGGTCAGGTCATTGCACAGCATTTCCTTCCCATCCTCCTTTTCAAAAAGCTTCCCAAGCAGCTGTTTCCATTAGGATGCTGGTATAAGGCTGCATTGCTTATTTGCAACTTTGTGAGCAAACACACACACAAGCAGAAACCTTTCCACCATCCTGGACTCAGTGAAGGCATTTGCAGATATTTTTCCCAACCACATGCCACGTTGGAGTAGTAAAATCTCTTTTCCCGCCTCCTTTGCCCCTACTTCTCCATCATTCCCCACCCAGATCTAGATTTTTGCAGCTGCAAAGTCATACTCCAGGTGCAGGGTACCACTGGTGGAGAACTTCATGAGATGGCTGTGGTGGAGCAGGGATTATTTGCTGAGGGTGATGCAGTCATAGAATCATAGAATGGTTTGGGTTGGAAGGGACCTTAAAGATCATCCAGTCCCAACCCCCCTGCCAGCAGCAGGGACACCTTCCACTAGACCAGGTTGCTCAAAGCCTCATCCAGCCTGGCCGAGAACACTTCCAGGGAGGAGCAGCCACAGCTTCTCTGGGCAACCTGTTCCAGTGTCTGACCACCCTCACAGTGAAGAACTTCTTCCTAATATCTCATCTAAACCTCCCCTCTTTCAGCTTAAACCCATTTCCCCTTGTTTTGTCATTAACTGCCCTTAGGAAAAGTCCTTCCCCAGCTTTCTTGTAGCCCCTTCAGGTACTGGGAGGCCACTAGAAGGTCTCCCTGGAGCCTTCTCTTCTCCAGGCTGAACAGCCCCAACTCTCTCAGCCTGTCCTCACAGCAGAGCTGCTCCAGCCCTCGCATCATCCTGGTGGCCTCCTCTGGACTTGTTCTAGCTGCTCCAGGTCTCTCTTGTGATGGGGGCTCCAGAACCAGACGCAGTATTCCAGGTAGGGCTTTCCATCATTCCTCACATATCGAGCAGTTTCACCACAGTTTCATCTCACCCCAGGCTGCAGTTTGCTGCATTGACTCTAATTAAAAAGAAAAAAAAAAAAAAAGATAAATGATGCAGGCTTCTTAAAAATGTCATGCCTAGCTGGAGTTATTGACAGTGCTGAATCCAGCGTTGGGAAAAACCACACTCAGAATGTGTTTATGTTCAGTCTGCACTGATTTTGGAAAAGTTCCTTTCTACCAAGAAGCAAAGGAAAAAAAAATCCATCCATCTATATCACTATATATATATATATATATCTGCATAACGCCCAGACACACAGCTCCAGTCTGATTATTGAAGCAACGTGACATATTCAAAATGTTGATGACTGATCTGCCATTGGCATAAGCAGGTAAATCATTAAAGCCACATTAGTTTCACGGGCAGAATAACCTTTCAAATAATAAAACAAAAGGCTATTGGGTTGCATACATTATTCAAATTAGTCATTTATAGCATCAAAGAACTAAAACTCTCAACCTGCCAAGTTCTCTTGGGGGGAAAAAAATGAAATATCTAAAAAACTTGAAGTACAAAGACACTCATAGTGCCACCTTTTGAATGCATCCATCAGGTTTTCCCAACTTCAAGGGCTGGGACAAGCATCTCTGTTTAGAGAAGTTGAATGAGCCAAATCCAAAGCACAAATATTTGAGATGTGCTCATCAACATACAGGCAGCCTGCCAGGGTCTCTCTTATAGGAAAAGAATTTAAATCCCTCTTTTTTCCCAGCAATATGTGGCTGGGAAACTAAAAACTGAAAAAAAATCTTTTTAAGTTCTATTTTGAGAAGAAAGTGAGGGGTTTAAGAGCTGAAATCTAAATGAAAAGAAAAAAAAAAAACACTTAATTTGTATTTATTTTTCTAATTATTTCCCTAAATTGGTACTTTGTATTTCATGCTTTGAAATAGGTCACCAGGGATCTGCCAGAATCTTTTTTCCCAATCCTTTAGTGAAAAATATTGCACAGAAATGACAAAACCATAAATCTCAGGTGCATTTTATTAAGACACATTATTAAATTCTCCAGTAGGTCCCTTCCACCCCAGGATCCTTGTTCAACATGAAGCCCCCACTGTACCAGGCACCAATAAACCAATTTACCAAAATAATCTTACCTGTCCTTGGGGCCGAGACACAAATAGGGCAAGCAGAGGGACCTGTTGGGATCATGTACAAGGAGCTGCAAGTGGAGTAAACACAAAAATTACAGAAAACATCAGATGAGAAACATCTGCCCCTCAAAAATCTCCACTGGTTGACACAGGAGGATTAAAACAGAATTTAATTAACAACACCTTTTGTTTTCAGACTACAAATCTGTACGAGATTTACATTTACAAGCCCAAACTTTGGGAACAGGGAGGAGGTAAACTCATCTAACATCCTCTCCTTCATGTCCTTGGTATCAGAGCCCCAAAGGAGCATCTCTGAAGGACAGAGAGTGCTGGGACAGCATCTGTCCTTGTACCAAAAAGGTGATGAATGGAAGAGAGCAAGAAAATGAGCTGCCAATATCCACTGGGGCTACAGCAGGATTTATGGTCAATATAAGAAAAAAACACTTCAAGTAGGAGGAGAATCAGACTCTGCAAGTGGCTGCAGAATGAAGGACAAGCTCTCCATCCCAGGAAGCCTTCGATGGCATCCTAGGATCTGCCAGGAATGATAAGGGCAGCTCTGGCTTGCAGCAGAGGAATGTACCACACAGCTACACAGTGTCCCTTGAACCTTCTTCTCCTGGAGATTTAAGTTTCAGTTTTGTGGTGGTTTCACTGGGCTGGCAGCCAAACCCAGCCACTCACTCACCTCCAGGGGACAGAATTGGGGGGCAAGGGGAAGGAGGCTTGTAGGGTGGGATGACAAGAATTTAATCATGAAAATAAAATAAAACTTAAAAGAATAATGTTATTAAAGTAATAATGATAATAATAATAGTAATAAAATATGCAGATGAGTGACACCCAGTGCCATTGCTCACCACCCGCCCACCAAGCCTGGCCCTTTCCCAGATCACGATCCCACAGGAGCCACAATCCCGACCCGAAACCGCAATCCCGGGAGAGCCAGAGCCCGAGCCAAAGCCAGAGAGAGCAAGAGAGGAAGAGCCCCTCATGGATCTCCTGCCCATGGGGGACAGGAGATGGAACAGCCCCTTGGCAGAGCCAAATGCCAATTTGTCTTATTAATTTTAATATTCCTTGCACCTGCAGACTGGCAAAACACAAAGTCCTTCAACTTCCAGTGCCAATTGAAAACATCGGTGTGTTCTCAATGTTCTTCTCCTAACAAATCCCAGCTGAACCCAAACCCCAGCGTTGTTCTGGCTGCTGAAAAGAAACCAGCTCTGGCCCAGCTATAAACCAGGACACCTTTTTTTTTTTTTCTTGAGGAAAGCCTGAAAAAGCCACAAGAAATATTTCCCACTAAAAATCCCCATATGAAGAAGCTGAGCCAAGCCTTTCACATTGCTTTAAACATGCTTCAGCTGTAATTTCCAATATCACAAACCCACCCATAAGGAATCCTGCAGCTCAGCTCAGTAACTACCAGGGATCTCTCTGCCCTGTTCAATCCTGTGCTTAAGTCTCTTTTATAATTTCTAAATGTGCTCATTCACTACCCTCCTTACACAATTGTGCTATAGGAAGTGGTGCATTCTGACTTGTAGGATTCCTGCAGAGCCCTTACTTCACCAAATAATTGCTCTATAACGTGCTTTTGCTCATTTTCTCTGGTTTTATCCTGAAATAGAGGAAAAAAAAACCTCACACTTACAGACTTAACCTAAACACACCACTTCTCTGGGTTCAAACACAGAAATATCTGACTTCTAACAGTCTCACCCTCTTTTTTTTCCTAGAAGCTTAAAAATAGCACAACCTTTCTTTCCTTTTCCTTCCCCTCCCCTTTCCTTTTCCTGAAGGGATCAGCAGAACTGAGGGGTGGTGCTTCAACTCCTCTTTATATGGACAAGCAGCAAATTACTTGGAGCCCACCTGAGTCTGTCTTGACAAGGTGAGAGGTTTTATAAGGCACCAGTACAGGCTGTGGTGCTTCTTAGACTTGCTGGGGGAGGTGAGTTTAAAGTAAGTTAAATGAGTGAGGTGCTGGGGAAAAAATATTAATAGTAATTTTAATTTATTATTTAATATAGGATTAGAGCAGACAATTTATTTCACAGCACTCTGAGTGCACTTGTATATTTTCTGTTACTGCAGCAGTGCTGAGCGTGAGGGTGTTGTTGTAAAGACCCTTTTTGGGGTCCTATTGCTGGTCCTTGCTGCAACTTCACTGACCTAGCAGAAGACCCTTGCTCTTCCAGATTTTAATGCCTTTTTGTGCAGCCTTTAAATAAGGCTGGAAGTGCTCTGAAAGGCTTTTTTGAAAGAGGTGTTAAAGGGTTTGTAATCCTGGCTGTGGGCAGCAAGCAGTGTGCAGTTTAATAGCTCTTCTGCTGCTATTAGAGCTCATTAGACCTGGCAGAGCTGGTGACTGGGCTGGTGCTTAGTGCTCCTGATGCCAAATGTCATCAAGGAAACTAAAATCCTTGTGTGCTCCCTGTTTTCTCCTTTAATTATTCTCTTCCTGTACATTTGTCCCTGGTCAAACCCTCCTGCTCTGTGCTGTCAGCCTCGTCTAAGTTGATTAAACTTCTGAACTAGTTCACTGACCCTCTGAAACTGTTCTGCTGAGCAAAAGACATCTTCTTGAAGAGAGCCCTTCTTCCAGCACTTCCTAATTCTCAAGAAGTAGAGCAGCAGGTGAAGATTAGGTCTTCACCTTGCTGTAGTGAATCTGAAGTCCAGTTAATTGCCTTGCTTGCACCACTGTGATGATAATGAGTGGTCAAAGCCAGGTGAGAAGTGGACCTGAGGGGAGTGACACTGGCCCCTGGGCTGACTTATTTCAGTTAATATGTTTCTGTTGATCCCACTCCTCATTGTTTTGTGGTGGTTATAGTTTATGTGGGTTAGGTACCGTGGTCAAGTACAGATGGAAAGGTGAGTCTTCTGGAGAGATCAGCGAATCCCAGACTGGTTTGGGTTGGGAGGGACCTTAAAGCTCATCCAGTTCCAACCCCCCTGCCATCAGCAGGGACACCTTCCACTAGACCAGGTTGCTCAAAGTCTCATCTTGTAACCTTTTTTTTGGGTCAGGAGGCTGTTTCTGGTGAGGTTTCATCCCTCCTGGCTTTCTGGAGGGATCCTTCTCTGTTGGTCAGGATAAGACCAAAAAGAACCTCTGCCTTTGGCAAAGGGCTTTCTTCCTCTCAATAAGGAAATTTTGATTTTACAACAGGAACAGGCAGATAACATCAGTGCAGATAAGGAAACCAGGCAACAAATAAAGCTAATGGGTTGCATTTGGATGAGTTGAATGAAACTTAATGATTCTACTAAGAACCTATTCACTAACAAAGATTTAAAGGAGCAGATAAAAGGCAGCAGATAGAATAGGGGAAGTGTTAAAGCAAATAGAAACCACTTACAAGCCAGGGAGCAATACAGAGCTAAAAGGCTGGAGACTTTGGCCAGCAGACATGAGGTTGCTTGGGTAGGAGGTTGGGAATGGTATTTCCCAAACCATTGGGTTGTATCTCCAGCCAAGAGCAGCAAAGGGTGCTCAGGAGAGACTGGGGAGCCCCCCACCATGAGCTGCCCAGGGAGACATGGGGCACAGAGAGGGGGTTCTCCATTCTTGCTCCGTGGCTGTCCCTGCCAAAGCCTGGTGATGCTGATGTTGGATATTAAAGGATAAAGTTAAACCCATTAGATATATGGAAATTGTTATAGTAAAATATAAATTCAACTGACCAGGGTATTGTTGCTAGAAATATCTATTTTATAGTCTCATCCTTACTGGTCGTGCTCCCTTGGTCATGGAGAGAGCAGACATCTTTTTATAGAATCCCAGACTGGTTTGGGTTGGAAGGGACCTTAAAGCTCATCCAGTCTCAACCCCCCTGCCATCAGCAGGGACACCTTCCACTAGGCCAGGTTGCTCAAAGCCTCATCCAACCTGGCCTTCAACACTTCCAGGGAGGAGCAGCCACAGCTTCTCTGGCCAACCTGGGACACTGTCTCACCACCCTCACACCAAAGAATTTCTTCCTCACCTCTCAGCTCCATCTCCCCTCTGCCACTTTCAAGCCATCACCCCTTGTTCTGTCACTCCCTGCCCTTGCCCAAAGTCCCTCCCCAGCCTTCCTGGAGCCCCTTCAGGTACTGGGAGGCTGCTATAAGATCTCTCTGGAGCCTTCTCTTCTCCAGGCTGAACAGCCCCATTCTTTCAGACCTGACCCGTTACTGGAGCTGATTCAAGTGATTGTGTCCTGGGGATTTCAGGTATTTAGTGACAGGTCTCCTAATCATTAGTGCATTAGCAAATGTTCGATCATCAGTGTGTCTGTTGCAGTTGTATTTTGTGCTCAGTAGCTCCCAGTGCTGCCGTGTTTCACCTTGGATGATTCTGAAGTGGAGCAAATAGCATTTATTTGGTATATTAACCTCATCTAATTGAGTCTCTTTGCTCATTAAGAATAGCAGTTACAATTTATCAGCCAATAAAACTGCTAACTGCATTTGCTTAATTACTGCTAATGTCATTTGTTAGGGGCTTTGGGGAAGAAAGCAGTGGGTGTTCCAAGCTGAGAGACACCACGTACTCTGTCAAGCCAAAAAGTGCCTTTTTTTTAAAAAAAAAAAAAAAAGACAAAAAAAAAGACTATGGTGGTTGCACTGGGAGCACTGGGCTGGCAGCCAAACCCAGCTGCTCACTCACTCCAACCCAGGGGACAGGGGAGAGAATTGGGGGGCAAGGGGAAGGAGACTCATAGGGTGAGAGAACAACAACTTAAAAATGGAAATAAAACTTAAAATAACAATGATAATAGTAATAAAATATGCACATGAATGTCACATACGTACCCCAAGCCCCCAGCCAGGGTAAGCTGCACAACCTGTTTCAGCCAAGCTAAATTTAAACGTCTCACCTGTGTGTCATACGTGTCTGAGTTACTTTTTATGATTTCTCATGATCTTCCTCACACTAAGATCTCCCTTGTCCCAGAGTCAATCGAAGAATTGGCAAGACATGGTCAAAAAATCTGGAGAATGTTGTATTTTTTGCATCTTGACGTGCAGGATACGCTGTGCTGTGAAATTTTTTTAGCATTTTCATGAGATGATTAGGATCAGCCTCGACTTTCAAGCTGCACCTTTTAAGGGTTGGGGAAAAGGGGAAAAAAGGAAGATAAACAGCTTTGTGTGTGGACTTTTCATACAATTCCATTTTCCATATGTATATATATATATAATTGTTGTTGTTGTTGTTATTATTATTATTATTATTATTATTATTATATTTTCTTGTACTTTCTGGAAATTGCAAAAGCTCTTTGCTAAGTGCATCTCTAGCAATGCTAGCTCCTGCTCACTGAGCATTACAGAGAGGTTTTAATATCCTATTGGAAAATTTCTCCAGGGATTCAGAAAAGATGAAATCCAGCCAGCACCCAGTCCATCACTGTGAGCCCAAAGTGCTTCATAGACTTCACCCTGACCTCTTGCACAGCAGTGAATTTCACCTAAATGAACTACCTGAAGTGATTGAAGACTAAATTCATGCTGGTTTTTAGCTGATATTTATCACACTGGCTTACCAGCATTGCAGAACCTGATCAAAAATCCCAGTCTGGGAGGCAGGTTGATGTTACCCCTGCTAATAAACCCACCCATTTCAGGGGTGCAGAACCCCCTTATTCACATTGCTTGGCTTGGTCTGTATGTTCCAGCTCAGCTGCACATTTATATCGTGGCTATATCAGGTCAGATGTACTATGATATAAATAAAATTTTATAGATATTGGAGAAATCAATAAGATTTTATAGGTGTTGGAGAAACCCAAATACAATTTGATGACATGAATTTATTCCATGTAAATGAGACTTTGCTGCGCTAATTCCTTGGAGCAGTCAGGCATGTGCTTGCCAGAAGAGAAAATATTTGCAAGGCTGAGATGTGAAGCCCATCAGACCTCTTGTCTGTCACCTGGCATATGGGGCAGGATTCACACACGTGGCTGCAGAAAGCGGCCACAGCCTGTGGTGTGAGGGAAGCTCCATAGCGGTGCAAACAGGAAAGCAGAATGATGGCATTAATTCTGGAAACTGCATAATTAATTCCCCTTACCCATGGGAGCTGCTGTCATCACGTCTCTTCAGAGCCAGCGTTTCTTCTAGTGACGTGACGCTGCTCTGGGGTGTGTGTGACTTGTCTTTGTTCTGCCTGTTTGGAGCAGCAGTTTTGCAGAGAATTTGGGGTGTGAAGTCTGCTGGAGAGATCATTGAATCATAGATCCACAGAATGGTTTGGGTTGGAAAGGACCTTAAAGATCATCCAGTTCCAACCCTCCTGCTGTGGACAGGGTTGACAACCACTACATCAAGCTGCCCAGGGCCCCATCTAACCTAGCCTTGAGTGCCTCCAGGGATGGGGTATCCACAGCTTCTCTGGTCAACCTGTTCCAGTGTCTCACCACCCTCTGGGTGAAAAATTTCCTCCTAATATCTGACCTCAATCTCCCCTCTCTTAGTTTAAAACCATTTCCCCTTGTCCTATCACTATCTGTCCAGCTGGTGAACTTGGATGGTGGACCTGGACTCCTGAAGCCTTGGCCCCAAGCCTGAGGAGATTCCAGAAGCATTTGGCCAAGGCCCGCAGGGACATGGTGTGAATGTTGGGATTGTCCTGTGCAGGGACAGGAGTTGGACTCCATGATCCTTGTGGGTCCCTTCCAACTCACCACATTCCATGATTCTATAATTCTGTGATCTTCCTCTTGAGTTTCGAGGTGGGGAAGCCAATGACAGATTCTCTGGACCAGTGATGGCTTCACACCTGGACCTCCCATCCAAACACTCTTCACTTGCTCAAGGACTATAAAGCCCAGATCCACATTTTGCACCATCAACTGCCTGGCAGAGGGACAGCCTAACTCCATGGAGAGGCACAGTGCAACACTTGGCCCTGATGGTAATTCCCAGACCAGGGCCATGCTGCAGGTCCAGGTCTGTGCTGTGAGCACAGGAGCTGTTGAGTCAAATTCAGATGCAAACTCACTTGTTGGCCCCACATCACCAGAGGACACGACTATTCATTCTCTGGAGCACCCACTTCTTCTAAAGGCTGTTGCTTTTCCTTTACTCATGTTGGAAAAAAAAAACCCCAATAAAACACTACAACAACTCTGAAGCTTCATCCCAGGAAATGGAGAGCAGGCTAAGGGAACAGGACAGGTCTGATAGTTGGGACAACTCAGTGCTCGAGGTCAGAAACCTGGATTGAGAGCTTAAAGGTTCAGGATATAAATGTTGAGAGAGCAAGTCGAGAAAGCTTTCACCTTTAGTGACTTTTCAGGGAAAGATTAAGAGATACAGAGGATTAAGTGTTACGAGATTACAGCAGGAAAGAGAGAGAGAACACAGAAACCCCAGAGAATCCTCCATCTCATAGCAACAAGCCTGGATTTAGATGGAATTATTCAAACAATACAAAACTGTCCAGGAATAAATGTGACATGATAACAAAGTGCAGGTTCAGGTGACCAGCTAAGAAATTTCAGGTAACTGAAATTATGGAGCTGGATAAGCTGTTCTGGGCACAAACCACAGAAGTATAAAATGAGCAGCTTTTGCTTTCTTTCTAGTTGCAGAAGGTAATGAGAAGTTAAGAAGACCATAGAAACACGACCTTCCAATTTTAAGGATGCTGCTACATGTACCAAGGCTGTGCCAGGACCTTGCATCACAGGAAACGTTTGGATCACAGGGATAACCAAGTCCCTGGGACCAGCAGTGTGCAGAACCTCAGGGAACAGAGATCTGGTTTTAGCAGAAGCTCTCTAGGCTTGTGGTAGTCCCAGGGAGGTTTGCATTAAGGCACAGAGAAGCAACATTGATTTTAGAAGTTCAACTACATGTAGCTGCAATTCAAAGAGGGAAGGAGTGAAAATAACATCCTTGGCTCTGCTCTTACTCCGATGTAAATCCATCGGTCTCTGGATACACTCCTGCCTCAGGTATGTGTCTTAGAGAGCAACCAAAGGGTCATCCTGATGCCAGTGGAATCAATGGTGACCCTACTGAGACCTGGGAGGCCAGAAGTCACCGCTGAAGCACATCAATCCCAGGTCAATCCCAAGCCCTTTGAGATAGAAGCTGCCACTTGGAATTGCTGTCTTCTGCAAATGCCACTTGTACAAATGGAATATGTGACTTTCCCCCTGCACTTCTCTCCATTTTTATTGGAATAAAAAAGTGATAGACTTACAGAAGCTGCTCCTCTATCTTAGCTGCGGCTTTATTTTTGCACACGTACTTCAACAAAGCACTTCAGCTGAAAAATCTGTTTGTTGAGAGGTTGGCATGAATCTCAATGAATATCCATAACTGGAGACATAAACAGAAATGACAACAAGCAAATATATTTTGTGACCTGCTGAAGGTCAGATGGGCACAGGGCGAGGTTTCCTGGATTTCCAGGTGCAGGTGGGTGTTTGTTTTCAGTAGAGCAACAGGAGAGTTAATATTTGTAATACTTTAATAAATCAAAGGGTTGGCCAAGAAAGGAGTATTGAAAGCTGAATAGGAAGGTTGAATTTGAAGTATTGTCTGTCGAGGTATTAAAAATGTCAGTCAGTCCCTCAGTCTTAGTGACTGGATTTGAAATGTGTAAAAAAAAAAGTAATAACTGCACTGGGGAGTGTCACTTCTGTCTCTTGCTTTCTGGGAATGGCTGGCTGGGAGGAGAGGTTTTCATCTGAATTTGTCAGTCTTTGTCAAAGCGTGACATGTTTTGATCAAATGTGTTCAGAGATGCTGTCAGCTTGCCTGGCTTCTCAGAAATCCACCACCAAACTGCTGGGGAAACCCGTGTCTCCTCAAGAGCAGTGTATAGGCTTTGGAAAAAGAGCTAAAGGCTTTGGAAAAAGAGTTGTGTTTGAAGCCACAACTCAAGTCTGAGAAATGTCTTCTTGGGATGAGGAGGGGATCCGGTGGGGCAAGGGAGATGGTCTGCAGGGAGACCTGTGAGGAGCAGAGCTACTTAGAGGGGAAGCCGTGTGAGGAGAGGCTGAAGTCACTTGGTTTGTTCAGCCTGGAGAAGAGGAGACTGAGAAGAGATCTCATCATGGTCTAGAACTTCCTCCCAAGGGGCAGAGGAGGGGCAGGCGCTGATCTCTTCTCTCTGGCCACCAACGAATGCCAGGAGCAGAGGGAATGGCAGGAAGATGTGGCAGGGGAGGGTGAGGTTGGCCATGAGGAAAAGGTTCTTGAGGCAGAGGGTGGTGGAGCACTGGAACAGGCTCCCCAGGGAGGTGCTGATGGCACCAAGCCTGACAAGATTCCAGCAGCATTTGGCCAAGGCCCTCAGGGACATGGTGTGAATGTTGGGCTTGTCCTGTGCAGGGACAGGAGTTGGACTGGATGGTCCTTGTGGATCCCTCCCAACTCACCACATCCTATGAAATGATTGTATGATATCCTACGAAGTGATATCCTACTCCTGGTAAAACAGCCCTGGGCCACGAAAAGAGCAGCCACATTTACACTGAACTCCTTTATCTGGGCCATGCTGAGGAGATGATGCCTCAGAGCCCAGCAGGGCTGAGCAAGGGGCTGGATTCTCCTGGGGGTGGGAAGGAGACCCTGCTCTTGGTTGCAACTGCCACTGTGCCTCCTCCTCCTCTGACCCCAGCAGCGAGCAGGCGTTTGTTATGAAACCAAATTCCCCAGAGGGTTGTTTGTTGGAAAGGTCGTTTGGTGTCTTATCAGAAAATGAATGCACTGAAAGCTTTCCTAAATTTGCTCATTAAATATGATGCATTGCAACATTATCAACGAAAATGTTGGCAGGCAGGCTCCTCGCTGGAACATCTATTATCCACCAACTGTGGTCCCAATCCTGACCCAGGGGTAGTGGGAGTAGAAGTGGGGTAGATTTGGCCCCTGTTCAAAACAAGAGCCTAAAATGTTGCTTTTTCAGACCAACCTTCTTTGTAAATTCTGGTAGTACATGAGGTGACACTGGGGCTGCTGGTGGTGCTGTGACAAAGCTCCCTACATAATACATGGCTCAGGTCAGGTCATGGCTCAGGTCAGATCCACAGATCCCTCCAAGGGCAGGAGAGAAGCAGTAGGATTAAGCTGGAGATGAGGATAGATCCAAGGATGAGAAGAACAGAAGGCCAAAGTTGGAGGAGAGATGGTGGAGCTGGGGGAAGGTGTGGGTGTCTCCGGGAAGGGGAAGGACTGTCTCTGACCCAAAGGAAAGGCAAAATTGAGAAGAAATCTCCTGTCCCTAGAAGAAAGATCTCGGCTCTGCATAAGATATTTCTGCTCCTGCCAAGAACTACGGGGATTGGGACATGTTTAGTGATGTGAAGAACCTTCCAACCCACACATGGTCCCTGGCAGCTTTGCCCTTCTTTTTTAGAGACCTATAGTAGTCGCATGAGGCCGTGTTTGTACATCAGGCATTTCCACACCTGCCATTTCAGATACCACTGTCCTCCCAGGAGGATCGTTGTGTTTGAGGGAGCCTACAAGAAAGCTGGGGAGGGACTTTTCATAAGGGCAACTAATGACAAGACAAGGGGAAATGGGTTTAAACTGAAAGAGGGGAGGTTTAGATGAGATATTAGGAAGAAGCTCTTCACTGTGAGGGTGGTCAGACACTGGAACAGGTTGCCCAAGGAAGTTGTAGATGCCCCCTCCCTGGAGGTGTTGAAGGCCAGGTTGGATGAGGCTTTGAGCAACCTGGTCTAGTGGAAGGTGTCCCTGCTGCTGGCAGGGGGGTTGGGACTGGATGATCTTTATGGTCCCTTCCAACCCAAACCATTCTATGATTCTATGATCCTCTCTCTCCCCATCAGCTCCCCTCGCAGACGCCGCAGCAGCTGGCGAGCGAAACGGCGGCGTTAGGAACGGTGGCCTCGTCCCCTCTCCCCACCATCAGCCTCTCGCAGCAATTTGTCAGAGCAGTGTGAGAGTCAGAAGAGGCGCTGAAATGCTTTGTGCTCCGCTTTTCAATTAGGGAACGACAAAAGCCTGTTTAATAAACTCTTAGAGGCTTGTTAGCTGAGAGATAATTAAGATTAATGTTGACTTGGGACCAGAGGAAACAGGGTTGAAAGTGAATCAAAGGGGGGCAGACAGTTTCCACCATTAGGATAATGCTACAATGAGTTTCCTTCCTGCAAGCCTGGGTGGTATCAGGTGCATCATTGTGCCGGAGGGAACCCTGCTTGTATTTGCCTGTTCTCCTAGAAGGTAAATGTTAAAAGGGGTGAAAAGTGGTTTTCTTCCTCTTATTGCCTAAAATGAGCTCACAGTCCTTGTACAGGCAGCTGTTTTCACAGAATCACAGAATGGTGGGTGCTGGAAGGGACCTCAGGAGATCATCTAGTCCAACCCCCCTGCCAAAGCAGGTTCACCTGGAGCAGGTTGCACAGAGCTGCATCCAGGTGGGTTTTGAACATCTCCAGAGATGGAGACTCCACAACCTCCCTGGGCAGCCTGTCCCAGGGCTCCGGCACTCTCACGGTAAAGAAGTTTTTCCTCATGTTTAAGCAGAACCTCCTGTGTTTCAGTTTGTGCCCGTTGCCCCTTGTCCTATCACTGGCCATCACTCAGAAGAGTGTCCCTATCCTCTTGACACCCACCCTTTAG
>NW_010322787.1:0-11077 GCF_000700745.2 Antrostomus carolinensis
CCCCCACCCCTCCCAAAACACAAACGTAAACCTATGGCTACTTAGTTTACTTACTGGAGCATAGTTTTGTCCTTGTTCTCTGTCAAAAACTGTTACCACTCCTGTGTACATGCTCAGTGGTAGGACTCACTGAGTGTGTTTAGTAAGGTTTAATTAGTAAATTAAAATGTTTAACTGCAATAAATGTTTTCTTTATTATTATTTTACAGATTACTGTGCAAGTAAATTTGCAGCAGTTGGTTTTGCAGAGTCAGTTGATTTAGAGATGAGAGATCTGGGAAAGACTGGTGTTAAAACCACAATTGTATGTCCTTATGTCATAAACACAGGAATGTTTGATGGCTGTAGAACCAAGTGAGTAAATTCTTGTGAAATTTTTGTGACTTGCACATTTAGCATGTATGTACTCCTATTTCCTTTATGAAAATCATGAGCTAGGTTTTGTTCTGCTTCTGTTATTTTTAGGGCCTCAGATGGGTGTTAACAGTGCTGTCCCAATGACTGGGCAACACAAATAGAATCATAGAATGGTTGGGGCTGGAAGGGACCTTAAAGATCATCTAGTTCCAACCCCCCTGCCATCAGCAGGGACACCTTCCACTAGACCAGGTTGTTCAAAGCCTCATCCAGCCTGGCCTTAAACACTTCCAGGGACGGGGCATCCACAACTTCTCTGGGCAACCTGTTCCAGTGTCCGACCACCCTCACAGGAAAGAATTTCTTCCTAATATCTAATCTAAACCTCCCCTCTTTCAGCCTAAAGCCATTTCCCCTTGTTCTTTCACTACCTGCCCTTCTAAAAGTCCCTCCCCAGCTTTCTTGTAGTCCCCTTCAGGTATTGGAGGGCCGCTATAAGATCTCCCCAGAACCTTCTCTTTTCCGGGCTGAACAGCCCCAGCTTTCTCAGCCTGTCCTCATAGGAGAGGTGCTCCAGCCCTCAAATGGCAAAGCCATCGGTACTTTACTATTCATTTAAGCTGAAATGTGAAATGTTATTGGTGTCCTTTCCTCTGCAGAAGCCAAATGCTTCAGTTGTCCTCTCTGGGGATCTTATCCCTGTCTATAAATACCTGAAGTGTGGGGGCCAAATGGATGGGACCAGGCTTTTTTTCGTAGTACCCAGTGACAGGACAAGGGGCAATGAGCAAAAACTGGAACGCCAGAAGTTCCACACAAACCTGAGGAAAAACTTCTTTACTGTGAGGGTGACGGAGCACTGGAACAGGCTGCCCAGAGAGGTTGTGGAGTGTCTATCTCTGGAGGGGCCTGGACGCTTTCCTGTGCAACCTGTTGTAGGGAACCTGCTTTGGCAGGGGAGTTGGACTAGATGATCTCCTGAGGTCCCTTCCAACCCCTACCATTCTGTGTTTCTAAACCTCCATTCACCTCCTAAAGTCAGTAACATAGCTTTGCTCAGTATGCTTGTATAATGACAAAATTTAGGAGTCAAATAGAAGCCCAGTGTCACTCAATATGAGGACTGTGTGGATTTGTCTTATGGGAGATCATGGTAAAATAAAAATGACCACTCACTCTCTAGCATAATGAACGTTCTGTTGCTCATAGGATTTGTGGTATTTATTTCTTTTAGTTGAATAACTGCAAAATGGAGACTTATTCTGAGTAAAATGTGAATCCGAAGCAATTTGTATTACAGTAAGAAACATCTTCTCTTCCAGGTGGCCAAGACTGCTTCCTGTTCTGGAGCCAGAGTATGTGGCTGAGAAGATAATGACCGCTATTCGGCGGGACCAAGAAATATTGCTGCTACCGCGGGTTCTTTATTTTATATTTGCTTTGAAAAAGTAAGTTAGGCCTTTCCTTCTTTTGCTCTCACTCTTTTCTGTCCAGGGATGTTTCAGCTATGTTTTTGATTAAAAGTGCAAACTAGACTTCTTTCTACTTGTTGGTGTGAATTTTCATTAACTTACGAACACTTCTAGAGTTTTCTTTGTTTTGATTCTGGGAGGTCAGTCTACCTTTGGACCACAGGACAATGACAGAAATGTCTAACTGTGACTTGCTGACTCCATTGGGGTGCAGTTTTACTGTGGCCTTCTCCTCAGTGATTGTGTATCTGGGGTCTTGCCCCAGCATTAGGGCACTTCTGACTCTGTTGCAAGTCAAGTTGGGAAATTGGTCTGTCTAATAACTCAGGCTGCCAAATGAGTGTAATGGATATTTTGAGAGGACCAGTGGTACTATATTCTAGAGAGTATCGTGTCTTTGCCAGTATTAGCCAGGTAAAATTAATTCTGTGATAAAACTACACAACTCTTCTGACATCTGCTTTGTTTTTTTTATCTTCTTCAACTCCCCTACCTTACAGTATCATACCAGTGAAAACAGCTGTTCTCTTTGCGGACTATTTTGGAAACTTCCGTTTGATGGATCGCTTCAAAGGTCGAGCAAAAGATGAGTGAAAAAGCGCAAAATGCAGAGACCAGCAACTCTAAAATGGACCTTGTTAAAGGTGGTGGTAGGGAAGGTCTGCTCCGCTGGCAGCTGTGGACTGAAGGTGCCTCACTTCTCATTAGTAACAATTTTTAAGGAAATAGCTTTTTAATTGGTTTTTAATCAACAGCTTTCACTAAAATTCTTTTTTTCCATCCAGTTGAACTGTTTGCTTTTCATCTCATTATGGAAATACATTAATTGAAATTAGATCCTTTGGTTAAGTCTTAATGCCTTAATATAATCCCGCATCATAAACTAATAACTGGCAACTTTTGGAGGAGAAGAGACCAAGAAACCACATGTATTTGGCAGGGAGCCAGGAAAGCCTCTAGTGGATCTGACTTCGTGCTGCCATTCACTGAACCATGAGGATGGGCTGTACTGCTGGTGCCATTACCATTCGCTGGTAAACTGAGGAATTCAAGAGTTTCCTGAAACAACAGATTTGAATTTATACAAATTGAAGCTTTATGAAATGAAAATATGTGCAGTGTTGTTGCAAAACCAATAAAATATATTAATTGTTGGAGGTGGTGATCTTGGGACTCACAGATGACTATGGATGTCAGGGTGGGGAGTTGGAAGGATGTAAATTATGTACTTGTGCTGCTAATCTACTTTTTGTCTAATTTATTTTAAAAGCTAATGCTATGACTGCAACTTTGTAGTAGAAGTCTTTGTATCTTCTAAGTGCAATATTTTAAGAACAAATTTAAATTTTCATTTCCTAAGCAGAATAAACTTGTGGTTACAAAGCATAAGACTACCAGTCTATGTGGGCTATCAAACATCTTGCTGAGTAAGACAAGGAGTTACTAAAAGCAAAGGTATTGGGTTGTATAATCTGTATTTCTTTTGGGGTTATTTTGGAAAGGAGTGGTGCTGATAGAACTGGAATGAATGGGATCATTACAGCCATAGCTTGAGTAACAGCACTATGTTTTGCTTCTCTGAATTGGGCGGCAAGTTACCTTGTGTCTACAGAGACTTGTTTTACTTTCCCTTTACTCTTAGGACTGTCCATATATTTTGGGCATATGCTGAGGAGGTCTTGCCCTTTGACAGTGACCACTTAGAAAACTGAAAGCCCCCTTGACTTTTGGTAAATCCAAAAAAAGAAAAAAGCATACCTTAAATGTATGCCATGTATGCACATGCTGGCTAAGTCCCATCTTGTGTCATAGTACTCTGCTGGTAACTGGTAACACCTACAAACTAAGCCTAAACTGTATTAGCATGCAGTTAATTAAAGAACAGCATGGAGAAAAGGGTGATTTTTTTTTTTTTTTCTGTTTTCCCAGGATGGTGTAGAAACTACCTTCATTTCCCATGTCTATACAATTATTGAGGTTTACCAGCAGAGGAAAGTTTACATAGAACTACTTTACTACTGATGAGCAAGAAATGCTGATTAAAACAAGTGTGTTTGAAATGGCTTTACCTTTTTGATGCATCTATGAGAGTTAGAATTCAGACTGATGACAAAAAGATTTGTCTTACTGTTTTTTTCAAATCTGCAGCTTTTCTACCTCAGAAATTCTGCTCATTTTAAAGTAGACTTCAGGAAATTGGAGTTACTAATTAGAAAACAGATATTACTCTAAATGTGCTGTCCATATGTATATTGCACTGTTCACTGGTAATAAAGTAAGTCACTGATAACTGTGTGGTGTGTCTGTGTCTTGCAGACTCCTCACATTTTTATGCTATTTTTTCTTAAAGAGCACACTTCTCTTCCTAACTGAAATACTAGGTGTGGAGGGTTGTGGAGCAAAGGAGGAGAGAAGTGCATTATACATATGAACAGTATGTAGCAAATTCCAGCTCTTGAGAGAGCAAGTAGCTCTTCATTCTTAGTGTCTCTGTTGAGGGAAATTGAAAGTAATCAGTCTGACTGTGGGATCTGTAGATTCTCAGCAGGTTCAGGTTTGTCACAGTACCAGGAAGATCTTACCTGATAATCTGTCCTGGAGAAGTACATCTCCACAGGGATTTTACTCCTTTACTGAATCACTGAGCGTGGAAAGGACCTCTACTCAGAGCAAGGTCAATTACAGCAGGTTTCTTAGTACTGTGTCCAGTCAAGTTTTGAATATCTCTAAGGCTGGAGACTCTACAGCCTCTCTGGGCAACCTGTTCCATTCCAATTTGTGCCTATTGCCTCTTTTCCTTTTAGTGGGTACCACTAAGAGCCTGGCTTACACACTTGCATACATTGAGCCTGAGCCTTTTCTTCTCTAGACTGAGCAGTCCCAACTCTCTCAATTTCTTGTATGACAGGTGCCCCAATACCTTCATTGTCTTTGTGGCCTTTCACTGAACTCACTCCAGTATGTTCATATCTGTAAAAGAGTAGGTGTGACTTTTGGAGACCAAGTTCTGTAATAGGTTGAGCGTGCATGATATGTCATAGAGAGCTTCACTAGAAAATCTCTGCTAGCCAGCTGTCCCAGTAGGAGTACCCAAATATTGCCTTCATGAAACCGTGCTGCTGCTGCTTTGAATATTATGGTCACTGTCAAACTACTTTTTGTGACTGGAGGATAGTAGCCTATCCTGTTGGTTGTTTTGATCTCCTGCATCTCCTGAGGTGGCATGACAGATATGAAGAGTTGTATCCTGGAGGTCAAGCAGCAGAAGGCCTTCTCCTGTGTACTGGAGGTGGTATGGGGTGAGTGTTGGATCTTCAAGTGACATATGAACTTCTTGAAATAAAAGATGGCTCACTTCCAGCATAACAACCATCTTGATTGATTACTGATGCCAAGAAGGACTCTTTTCTTCCAACTCTCAGCAGAAAAAAACAGAAGGATCACTGCAAGACCCAAAGAAGAAGATAGAACATGACATGGAAGAGCATCTCAGTTGTGACAGTATCATGTCTGACAGCAGCAGGGGACTGCTTTCTGAAGTATATCAGGCAGCTTCTACAAAGGAATTCTCAGTTTCATGACCGTTGCTTGCAACAAAGTATCCTCTAGCAAAATTACTGGGTCCCAAATTTGACTGGGATGGGTACATTGGCTTGACAGTCACCCATACCAGTCACCAGTGATTCAAAGACAGGTCAGAACATGGTATTTTGTTGCCTGTTAGGTTTCTTTTCCATGTGAGTTCATATTCCTGTGGTAGCAAAAATCTTACTATCCTCTAATGCTTTAGAGAATATAATTTTTCTTGGCACTAACTAGATTTGCTGAACAATACTGAGGAGGAAACAACAACAACAAAATACCAACTGAGATACAGGCTCTATTATTACTTATTTGATAAATTTGGAAATCATACTCAAGAGCAATATGCAGCTGCTTGGAAGGTGGTCTTCATGGTGGTCCGATGTCATTTCAGGAAGGAACCAAGTTACCTCTTTTCTGGTAACTTTCTTAGAGGCAGTTGATCTTCTGAAGGCACCAGTGTGGACTGCGTGCTTTGCTATGCAGCTGTCCAAAAGCATAGGCTTTGTAAAATAAATCTTTTAACAAAATAACTTTGCTTCTCTGACTGAGTTTTTCTTTGCTGTGATAATCAGAAGACACATGTTGGGATCCATGGCTATCAGATACTCCAGGAGAATGTGGAACTACTGTCTCTCTGGTGAGACTTACAGGGTTATTGATGCTTCAATAGATGGGGGAGCATTACAGGCAGCACCTTTTGTCCACTCAGCATATAACACACTTTCTTTGTAGTCCTTGATAGGTCTTTTCTCTGCTTGCCAAAGCCACCAAGCTCACAAACTGAACTTGTGCAGATCGCATGTACCTGAGGAAAACAGCTTTGTCTAGGGAAGAGAGGTTAAAAAAATCATTTCACACCTTCTTCCCTTGCCCTCAGCAATATTCACACTAGGAATTGGTGTCGTCATGACTGGGACACAGATGTACAAGAAAAGGATATGACAAAGGCATAGGCTATATGCAAAGGTGCCCTGCAGTGTTGGATCTGCTGAGTAGTTACTGCTTGATCAAAACAAACCTTGATTATTGGTATATCTGCCTTGAGAGATGTCACCCTTATCCAAGGTGGTGAATAACTACATCTATCTAAGGAAACATGGTTCTGCAGGACTTGTATTGTGATAGGATTTCAGATGCCCTGCCCAGGAGGGAAGAACTACAAGAAAAAACTCAGGAGAGGCAGAGCTATAAGGCAGGGTCTGGCATATTCTGCCTCCTGTTGAGGTCCAGAGGCAGCATCCCTGGCTGTGGCACAGAAGGAAGAATCAACAGGACCAGAACACAAGCAGCAGCAACAGCACTGTCAGCAGATGCAGCCAACAGCTAAAAAAGAGAGGTTCTTGCTGAACAAGTTGTGTCTGTTGGCACCATAAACTACATGCCATGAAGGTGCTATGATCTAGGCTATGAAACCTGGTTGATGGTGCAGTCCCACTGGGGAGGAACCTGCATCGCCTATATTAAATGCATCACTGTAAAAGTAGCTTGCTTAGAGATTAATGCAGAGTGAGATGTGATAGCTGAGGAATCTGTTGTGCATGCAAGCCTCAGTGATTATTGGCCAGAAGTGGGAATTCTTGGTGGAGGGCTTACATGGCGAGTCTTCTCTATATGAATTTTAGAAAATACACTTTTTATTACTTATTGGTTTGTGTGCGTATTTGCGGCATGATAATGGTTGACCCTGAAGCACGCTCATGCAATGCACCACGCACAGTTAATTAAATTCCAAAACTCATTTGAGTCATGTTACAGTCATTTCAAAATAGCATACCTGTGTTTTGGGAAGCTTCTAACAACTTAATTTGAGAGAGCTGTCAGTTCCAAGTAATCACATCTGTAAAGAATGTGTATCCAGAAGGAACAAATCTCACCAGCACAGCCAGGTGAGGTGCTTGTTTGAAGAGTTTCCTTCCGTCATTTCCTCGCTCTGGCATTGAGTCAGTCTGTAACAGGGGTGGGAGTAAAATGACAAAGTATCTTATTTAAATCTTCTATGTTACAACCCCCCCAAAAAATGAATACCAAGTTAATTTAACAAAAAATTAAATACTTGAAGCAGGTAGAGCTTGCTTGTGGAAATCATCTCCACGTGCAGCAACAGGCAGAAATCTGTTTCCAGCCTTGCTTCTGAGCCAAGGACTTGGAAGACAGCTATGAAGCAAGTTTCTTCAAGTTTTGGTTTGGTTTGGTTTGGGTTTTTTTTTACATAGCCGATGAAAGGGCTGACTGCCTTCACTCATACTTTTTAGGTACAGATAATTTTATCTGCAATAATATTTATATTAACACTTTAAAGATTAGGGATTGGTCCTTAGCATACAGGTAATTAAAGAAACCCCAAAGAATCTTTGCTTTTAATTTGTGTGTGATTGTAACTCTGCCCATGTAAAATGGGTCAGGTTTTCAGATTCCCTTCAAAGGGAAGAGAAGACTTAATCACTTTACCTCAAGGAATGTCCTATTGTCTGCTTCTTCCTAGATTTGAAGAGGGACAGCTAGGTTTGATGAGAGCCACAGTTTCCAAAGCAGAAAACCACATTAGAGAAGAAGGCTGGAGGAGGGATGAAGAAGTAGTGAGGAAATTTAATTCACCAGTTCAAATGGGAGTCCACTAAATATGTGGAGGGATGCAAGAAAAGAGGGAAGGGTGATACTGGTGACATTGTTGACGAGAAATTAATTAGCTAGTACGTGGTCTCCTTATGGGAAGTACCAGAAGACATCCTTTTGGTCCACAGGATTCTTGAAGGTTGGACCTGTTTATACTGTTTTAGAGAATTTCCTGAGCTAAAAAAGAGATAGGTTAGCATCGTGTCTTAAAGCCTCAAACAAGGTGTTTTGCAAAGAGGATAAGCAGAGGGTTAGGCACTTTGGAAAAGCAGGATATAGGACAGGAGGTCCTATACATACATATATACATATATATACTTCAGTTATACAAATACGAAGTATATATGTATAATTTTTAAGTTTTGTTTGGCCTCTGCCTGTACAGAGGTAAAAAGATGTAGACAGAGCAGAGCTGTTGTGAGTGAAGGAGAGCATGCCCCCTTCCTGAGGCAGAGAGGAAGGCTTCCAAATCCGCTCCCTTTTCCAAGTCTTTTTAACTAGTTTTTGCAATTTGGTATATACCATAGCAGGCTTGGACTTTACATCTTAGGCCATATAGTGACTTGCCCGTGCAATGCTTTCCGTCTTGGATTAAATAATTCCTTTAAACAATTAATTAAATCATTCCTTTAAAAACAGCAGGCATTTTATGGGGTAGCACCCTGACTGCTAAGAACCCACACTAAGGAGAAACTGGCATGTTCACATCTTTTTTTGTTCACCCAGCCACAAGGCTAGCATTTTTGCCATTATTTTTTTAGAACGTGACACAAACATAATGGATTTTTCACATCCAAAGGAAGAGCTGTTGCATTATTTCCACTGTGGAGGCCTGTCCTGTGTTCTCATGTATACATATGTTTGTTGTCTTGTACTACAGCAGACAAAGTCACAAAGACCTACTAAGAATATTCATCCACGTTCTCCACCTGAGTTATAGGTTGGTTCATTTTTTTTCTTTTTAATAGTGTTCTCTTAATATTGAAAAAGGAGCACTGAAAGTACACATAGATCAAGAGAACAAGCTAGGAGAGATGGATCACACCATTCCTTGGTTGAGGTTTTTGAGGAGATATAATAGAACAACAAATTATGCCTTTACAAACCAAATGTGAATTCTTTTAACTACTTTGAAGCACCTCATCTAGCCACTTTGAAACCCAAGAAATCACACTGAAGAAATCTACAATGTCTGTTTTACATTCCTACATGTAAATCATTAGAGCTTCTCTGGTGACTAACAAAATTATGCATTAATTAGGGCATCATGCCCATGTATTCCATGAAATCTGTTTTGGAAGACATCCTTTGCCCCAGGACTCCAGATTTTACACACCTACAAATATTTTTAAATAACATTTTCACACCAATAGATCTATTAATCTTTAAACTGTAAAACAAATACAACCTAAACAAAGAATGACTTGAGGTGAAGAAGGGGCTTAGAATAGTCTTGCAGAGACTATTTGAGGTCAGAGAGTTCTGAAAGATTGTGTTTGCTCCTAATTGGGGAAATAATTACCCTTCTTCTTTCCCCACTATGCAAGCAAGCAAGAAGCTTTGACTTTTGTTGGGATGCGTTGATAATATCTGCTAATATCAGGGGCAGAATGGTCCTGCATCTAATTTTCATCAACCAAATATTCATGGCACAGTGTCAGCAATGACTTACTAGCACTTCAAGATTTCTGGAAATTCCTTGGCTCTCATCCTATTACCACTCCCAAGTTGTACTGTAAGGAAGCTTGGATGGAAAATATTAAGAACCTTTGTATTTTATTTGCATAGAGAGAGGACTGCTATAAACTGGCTGCTGCTATCTTAGAGCTTTTTAAAGAAGACTAGCAAAATGGATTGATTGTAAATGGAGTATAATTCCTTAAGAAATAAGGTGGCTCTTACAAAAGCAATTATGTTATGAGAAAAAAATAATACCTGTAAAATTACACACACATAGTTTATGCTTAACTTTAGAATAAAGTTAATAGAATGGCAAATAGTTAGCTTAACTAGAGACTTCCAACATTAAAATGGCTGATGGTTTGAAAATTAATTGAGGTAGAAAGACAAAAAAAGGCAAATCACAGTCAGTACAATACTGATAATGCTTGTTTGGCCCTAAGATCTGCTGTCATGCAACGAAGCACACAGCTTAGCAGTGGCTTTCCGCTGAGGTTGGAGTGGTACTGGAGTACACAGTATTAAATGCCACTTAGAGACGTATGTGTACCCGTGCGTTTGTTTTTCTGCAGATATTTGGATTTCTCCATTCTGCATATAGTGATGTTTTGAAACATTACCTCTGTGTGTAAGAACCACAAAGAGCTATTCCAGACAATGGAATATTGTTTAATAATAATAAAGATGTTGGATGTTCATGGAAAAGTATGTGAAGGAATGCCTTTGAGTAAATCTTGTATCCGTTTCTCAAACAATGTGCTTATCATAAGACTAATTTGAAGGCTTATTGAGAGACAGGCATGATTATGTGAGCAAACCTGGCTCATATTGGGATTCTGTCACGTCCTTGGTCCTTCCCCCCAGAAAATTCTAATAACAATCAGACTTGTTCCAAAGATAAGAATTTATATAATTACACTTGTTCATTTAGCTTGATCTTGCCAGGTGATGAACCCTCTGTCTTTGCTACAACAAGGAGTTAACCAGATACCTAACTTTTTGAATAATCCTTTTTGGCACTGTTTTCTCCACCATACATGACTGTGAATTTAAACATCATTGTGCAATGACTGGTTTCACAGAATCACAGAATGGTTGAGGCTGGAAGGAGCCTCTGCAGGTCATCTAGACCAATCACCCTGCTCAAGCAGGGACTCCTAGAGCACATGAACCAGGATTTTGACCAGACAGTTTTTGAATATCTCCAGGGAAGGAGACTCCACAACCTCTCTGGGCAGCCTGTCCCAGTGCTCAGTCACCCTCACAGTAAAGAAGTTCTTCCATACATTCAGGTGGAACTTCCTATGCTGCAGTTTATGCACATTGCCTCTCAATCCTGTTGTTGGGTGCCAATGAGAAGAGTCCGGCCC
>NW_010322788.1:0-9910 GCF_000700745.2 Antrostomus carolinensis
ATAATTTATTTAATTTATAATATTGAAAGGGAAACATTTTATTTCTTCTTCTCTTTAGGTATCTTTATGAAAAGGGTGGCACTGAGAGAGGAAAACCCTGCTCGGTCTCTAATAAATAACAATTCTGAAATGGACTCTTAAGACATCAATTACATCATGTTCTTGTTTATTTCCGAGCAAGTTTCTAACAAATAACTCAATTTCAGGAGGTGGTTTCTCTGCAGGGAACCTGCTGACTGGCTGCTTAAAGGACTCACTTCATAGGTCTCTCAAAAATGGGAAGAAAAGAACAGATGTGGTTGGTTTGGGTTGTTTTGTTGCTTCTCTCCATGGGGAACCTCTGAAGTGCCACCTGGATTAGCTGCGCGGTTGTGATCGGATTATCAACTAGGTGTCAAAATTGCACTTTACTTGTTTTTCTCTATAAAACCAGAAATATTTCATGTAATTTATTCTTAGCCATCAAGATTTCTAAATTTTTGTTGTCATTTTTCTTCCATTTCAGTGCCTAGTGCGACGCCTCAAAATGTCTCCTTAGAAGTGGTCAACTCTAGGGTAAGTCAACCACATTCCCAGCACCTCGTGGTCAACCATCATGAGTATTTGTGTAGATATTCTAAATTTCTGTGTTATTTTTATGTATCAAAAGACTCATTTTGTCCCTTTAGGAAAAAATCCCCAAGAAATGATGTTAAAATCAGAACAGAAACACCCCCCCCAAAAAAAACGTTCTACAAAGAAGCAATGAGATGTTTCAACAACGGTGGTGTCACTTAAACGTAGATGAACGAGCAGAAACTATTCCCTGATTGCAGATTAACATCTGCAATGAATGTAACTAAGCTTTGATTAAATGGAATAATGAGAAGCAGAACTATTCCTGGGGGGAAAAAAGAAATATTTGATTATTTCTTCCCCTCCCCAGGAATAGAAATATTAATATTTAATATTTTAGGTGATAGGCGCCGCGTCGCAGGTAGGTCTGGTGTCATCTTGCTTATTCCAATGAATATTTTTCAGTTTTTCTTAGAAAAAAATGTATTTTTTTCTCTTCAATCCAGTTCTTTTCCTTCTTAAAATAAAAATAAAGGCTAATGTGTCACTGGTGAAGTGGGTTGATATTATTTCTTCAGATAATATTGGACCTAATAGGTGTTAATGACGTTTACGACTCGTTGAGTGCGATTTGTGAATGTATCCTGAGAATTTTTTTTAGATGCTTTCTTCTTCTTTAGATCTTTCTTTTAGATGGTCTTCATTCCAAGACCATGCCCCAAAAACCACCTTTGCCCATTCTTTTGCAATACAACTCCATTTGTGGTTGAGGAACATCTAAACTCCTGATGTTCTCAAGAGCTGTGTGGAGCTCTTGCAAAAAAGCTGCCATAATTCAGAATATTTGTCTTTCTACAACCTGTTGGTTTGGGTTTTTTTAATCATATTCTTGCTTTTCTTCTCTCTTGGCAACAATCTGAATTAATTTAATGAAACTCTTCTGATTCCCAAATGGATTCAATTTAATCAAAGAACTAAATAACCCTCCCAATATCTTCACTGGATTGGAGTGGTGGACAGAAGAGCCTCCAAAAAATTGATCTTGGCAGTTCCCAGAATGAGTTAAAATTTTATTTCTAGTTTAATCAAATGTCTTTCTTTCTGCTATTTTTCTTTGGCGGTGGCAGCTCTATTAATTGAATAACGGAGATGGCCAAGGAAATAGAAGATGCTTGATAGAAATGACTCTTATCATGATTATTGTTTTAATATTGATGATGTTCTGTGACTGGAGACCTTGGTCAGATCAGAATTGATAACGGTCAATACAGTTCCTTGCCTAAATGAGATTTCCCTGGATAAAAAATTCAACCCAGGAGTGGTTGAGACAAGTAAACGAGTGATTTCATATCAGAATTGAGCAAAAAAATCTTGTGAGGAGCTTGAATTAGAGATAGAAGATCTAATAAGAAATAAATAACTTTATTTCTAATTGGTTTTGGTTTGAAAACAACCTTCTTTGCTGAAGGAGGTTGGTCCACTACTTGGTCCACTCCTATTTAATATCTTCATCAGTGATTTGGTTGAAGGGACTGAGTGGATCCTCACCCAGTTGGCTGATGACACTAAACTGGGAGGAATGGCTGATCCACTGGAAGGCTGTGCTGCCATCCAGTGAGATCTGGCCAGGCTGGAGAGTTGGGCCCACAGGAACCTGGTGAAGTTCCATAAGGACAAGTGTAGGGTCCTGCACCTGGGGAGGGATAACCCCAGGCACCAGCACAGGTTGGGGGGTGACCTGCTGGAAAGCAGCTCTGAGGAGAAGGATCTGGGTGTGCTGGTGGGTGACCAGTTGACCATTAGCCAACAATGGGTTCTCATGGTCAGGAAGGCCAATGGTCTCCTGGGGGGCATTCAGAAGAGTGTGAGGAGCAAGTCGAGGGAGGTTCTTCTCCCCCTCTACTCTGCCCTGGTGAGGCCACATCTGGAGTGTTGTGTCTGTTCAAGAGGGACAGGGATCTTCTGGAGAGAGTCCAGTGGAGGCCACAGAGATGATGAGGGGCTGGATCATCTCCCTTCTGAGGAGAGGCTGAGAGAGCTGGGTCTGTTCAGCCTGGAGAAGACTGAGAGGGGACCTTATCCATGTTTATCAGTATCTAAAGGGTGAGTGTTGAGAGGATGGGGCCTATAAATAAACCTATAAATAAACTGCAGGAAGTTTAATCTTAATTATCAGTTCACATGAATAAAAACCAGGGTTTTATATCAAATTTAACAAAGGAGAAGGTGACTTAAACCAGCAGTAGCTGTGGATTGTTGACTCAAAATCCATATTTACAACATTTTGCTGAGTAGGATCCGTTGCTCTTTCCTCTGTGAATAATTTTCTCGTTTAACATGCGCTGAGGAAAACTCTCCCCCCCTTTTTTTGCCTCAAGTGGTCAATTATTTCCAGTAAAGTCTTTGCAGTTGCAGAGAGTTTATTTTAAGGTCAAAAGAGGGAGGTTAGTGGGTAGCAGGACCTCCACCTCTACCAAGTCACTTCATTTCACGCTGCTTAGATATATGTTTTTTTGGAAATACTCCACATTCATGAGAACTTTGACCCGCTCAGGTCTTTGAGGTGGTTCTTCCATTGACCTAAAAATTTTGGAGAGTGGTATGAGGTAAACATGAAGCTGTGACTTTGTTGGGAGGTAGAATCCATTCCCTGAGCAGAACATCCAGCCATTAGTAGAACAGCTCATCAAGCCCGAATCTGGTGGGCAGGGGAGTTTAATTGCAACTGGTTGATGTAAAGTTGAGCTTGACTTTGGGATCAACCCAGACAAAGGCTGATTGTGGTCAGCAGCACGTCAACTAACTCCATTTTTAATGATGTTCAAACATCTGAAGGTTTTGTAATGAAGAACGATGCCTGAGGTGATGAGTGCTGCAGAATATCTCAAGGTAGATAGATACTTTGGAGACAGCTACTTCATCTTCCTGTAGCAACTGAAAACATTCATGAAGTTCAACAAGACCAAGTGCCTCCATTCTCCTGAGACCCCACCTGCAGTGCTGCCTCCAGTGCTGGGGCCACCAACACCACAAGGACATGGAGCTACTGGAGCCAGTGCAGAGGAGGCCACCAGGATGATGCCAGGGCTGGAGCAGCTCTGCTGTGAGGACAGGCTGAGAGAGTTGGGGCTGTTCAGCCTGGAGAAGAGAAGGCTCCGGGGAGACCTTCTAGTGGCCTCCCAGTACCTGAAGGGGCTCCAGGAAGGCTGGGGAGGGACTTTGGCCAAGGGCAGGGAGTGAGAGAACAAGGGGTGATGGCTTGAAAGTGTCAGAGGGGAGATGGAGCTGAGATGTGAGGAAGAAATTCTTTGGTGTGAGGGTGGTGAGCCAGTGTCCCAGGTTGCCCAAGGAAGCTGTAGCTGCTCCTCCCTGGAAGTGTTCTCGGCCAGGCTGGATGAGGCTTTGAGCAACCTGGTCTAGTGGAAGGTGTCCCTGCTGCTGGCAGGGGGGTTGGAACTTGATGAGCTTTAAGGTCCCATCCAACCCAAACCATTCTATGATTGTATGTTATCAACATTCTTCTCATACCAAATCCCACACTGGAACCAAAACACACATTAACCCTTATTTTTGACCAAAGAGGATCTCCTGATGGGACCTAAAAGAAGCAAATCTTTTGTCAGGAGCTTTTTATCATCTACACCTAGGTCTGCCCATCAGCTGGAAAACATTTAGGAGTCTCTGAATTAGAGTCATCACCAATTTCTGATTGGAGAACAAAGCCTGTATGAGTTTGAGGATGGTTTGGACCTTTTATGATAAAGGGAAATCAAGAGAGAATTTTTATTTTGAAGGCTGGACACTCCTTGAATTAAATGTGTTTCTTCTGTTTCAACGTGTGGAACGTTGTTTGGTGTGGAAAGTTCCTTTGAAGGAACATTAATTATAATGCTCAGATTTGGCTTTAGGAAGCATTTCTTTATTGAGAAGGTGGTTAAAGCCTGGAGCAGGCTTCTTGGAGAGGTGGTCAATGCCCCAAGGCTGTTGGTGTTCAAGAGTTATTTGGACAATGCCCTTCACAACATGCTTTAATTTTTGGTCAACCCTGAAATGGTCGGGCAGTTGGACTAGATGATCGTTGGGTGACAGAGCCCTGGGACAGGCTGCCCAGAGAGGGTGTGGAGTCTCCTTCTCTGGAGATGTTCAAACCCACCTGGACACTTTCCTGTGCAACCTGGTGGCCTGCTTTGGCAGGGGGGTTGGACTGGATGATCTCCTGAGGTCACTTCCAACCCCCACCATTCTGGGATTCTGGGATCGTTGTAGGTTTCTTCCAACTGAAAATAGTCTATTTCTATTCTAATTCTGTTCTAATTTTAATTCTGTTCTTAATCTAATTCTATTCTAATTCTAATTCTAATTCTAATTCTAATTCTAATTCTAATTCTAATTCTAATTCTAATTCTAATTCTAATTCTAATTCTAATTCTAATTCTAATTCTAATTCTAATTCTAATTCTAATTCTAATTCTAATTCTAATTCTAATTCTAATTCTAATTCTAATTCTAATTCTAATTCTAATTCTAATTCTAATTCTAATTCTAATTCTAATTCTAATTCTAATTCTAATTCTAATTCTAATTCTAATTCTAATTCTAATTCTAATTCTAATTCTAATTCTAATTCTAATTCTAATTCTAATTCTAATTCTAATTCTAATTCTAATTCTAATTCTAATTCTAATTCTAATTCTAATTCTAATTCTAATTCTAATTCTAATTCTAATTCTAATTCTAATTCTAATTCTAATTCTAATTCTAATTCTAATTCTAATTCTAATTCTAATTCTAATTCTAATTCTAATTCTAATTCTAATTCTAATTCTAATTCTAATTCTAATTCTAATTCTAATTCTAATTCTAATTCTAATTCTAATTCTAATTCTAATTCTAATTCTAATTCTAATTCTAATTCTAATTCTAATTCTAATTCTAATTCTAATTCTAATTCTAATTCTAATTCTAATTCTAATTCTAATTCTAATTCTAATTCTAATTCTAATTCTAATTCTAATTCTAATTCTAATTCTAATTCTAATTCTAATTCTAATTCTAATTCTAATTCTAATTCTAATTCTAATTCTAATTCTAATTCTAATTCTAATTCTAATTCTAATTCTAATTCTAATTCTAATTCTAATTCTAATTCTAATTCTAATTCTAATTCTAATTCTAATTCATTCCAATTCTAATTCTAATTCAAGTCTCTAATTATCCCTTTTCTTACCAATGAACTTTAAAACTGCCTAAAAAAAGCAGCAAGATGTAGAATCATCTGACCTAGGGTAGAGGAGGAGCTGTCTCCTACCCAACTGATGGGGAGTCCCTCCATGTCTCCCATCCAGCCCCACAGGTGAGGTTTGCAAAGCAATGATCCATCCTTCAGCTCTAGTTGTGTTGGGTGCTGAGCTATGGACTTGATGGGAGAAGAGCCCATTGTGGACCTCAAGCACAGAAGTGCTGATAGGGGCAGTTGTCCCATTTTACAGATGGAAAGACCGAGGCATGAGAAATTGATTGATGAAGATACTTCTGTGTAATGGAACAGTCAAAGAATCACAGAATGGTTGAGGTTGGAAGGGATCTCTGAAGGTCATCTAGTCCCACCACCCTACTCAAGCAGGGACTCCTAGAGCACATGAACCAGGATTTTGTCCAGATGGGTTTTGAATATCTCCAGAGATATCTCCACAAACTTTCTGGGGAACCATGTGTTTGTTGCATCACTTGAGCTTCTCGTGGCACTGACGAGTAGCTGGGGTCTGACTAGGGGACTCTGGCTGAAGATCCCCCACCCTGGGGCAGGTGATGACCCAGCAAAACCTCCTCTTGCTGTTGGCATGTTTTTATGAGATCTCAATGAATCACAGAATGGTTGAGGTTGGAAGGGACCTTTGAAGGTCATCTAGTCCCACCACCCTGCTCAAGCAGGGACTCCTAGAGCACATGGACCAGGATTTTGTCCAGATGGTTTTTGAATATCTCCTGGGAGGGAGATTCCACAACCCCTCTGGGCAACCTTGTGCACCAGGCTACCCTGTGATATTTCCATCTGCGATATTTACAAAGTATGGAGAAAAAAAGCCATAGTCCTCGATTTAATTAGCTAATGGTTATAAAGAAGTGTGGAGACTGAAGCTCCATGGATGGACAGAAATGTTGTGGTTGTGAGGAAAAAAAAAAATGAGGTGGAAATTGAGATTGGATTCCTCATAAAGGACTTGAGGTCACATAGAATAGGTCAAACAGAAAGAAAATCGAAGCAAGTCAACGTTATTTAGAGATGTGTCCTCCAGGAACAATGTATGTAACCTTGAAATATGTTATTTCTAGAGAAGACTGTGGAGAAAGAGGTCTTTCACCTTTAAATCTCTGACTTTTAGAGTAACAAGCATTTGAGCTTCACCTTCAAAAGGAGAAGATTTACTGAGAGCTTGTAGATCAATACCCTCTGCTTCTCCCTTTTAATTATACCCATTTTGGAAAGCAAAAGTATTTATGGGTCATTCTCCTAGAGAAAATATCACAGAATCACAGGATGTCAGGGATTGGAAGGGGCCTCAAAAGATCATCCAGTCCAACCCCCCTGCCAGAGCAGGAACCTCAATGAGATCACACAGGAAGGTGTCCAGGAGAGTTTTGAATGTCTCCAGAGAAGGAGACTCCACACCCTCCCTGGGCAGCCTGTCCCAGGGCTCTGGCACCCTCACTGGAAAGAAGTTTCTTCTCAAGTTGAAGCAGAACCTCCTGTGTTCCAGCTCACACCCATTGCCCCTTGTCCTACCATTGGGCATCACTGAGAAGAGCCTGGCTCCATCCTCCTGACATTCACCCTTTACATATTTATAACCAGTAATGAGGTCACCCCTCAGTCTCCTCTTCTCCAAGCTAAAGAGCCCCAGCTCCCTCAGCCTTTCCTCAGCAGGGAGATGCTCCACTCCCTTAATTAATCCTACTGGAAGATGGGTCATTATCAAGAAAACATTGTCATTAATTGTGCACTTCAACGTCCACCACCCAAGTTCAAAAAGAGATTTATCTTGAATATTCCCATAATTTTTTGGTGGGCTTTCAGGGTACCATCCACCTCTGACACCTCCAGATAAACCCTCAAAGGTTATGGTGTCAAAACTAGATGGGTTCATTAGATGATAGGATTTGATGAAACCTTGGTGGAGGTGAGAAATGTTCTGGCCACCTTTTCATTTAAGAGAAATTTAGAGATATTATTAAGTTTCTTAATATACACCCGGGCAACACGTAGAGTAAGAGCTCTGAGTAAGTTATTTCTTAATGAGAAAGACTCAGCAGCTTCTGAAGAGTGAAGCACAAGAGACTAATAAAGCAAATTAATGAGCTATGACACTGATTAGTAGAGCTCTATGTTCTTGGATATCTCTGAGAGAAATAATTAAAGATAAAGATTAAGGAAGGAGAAAGACAAGGTCAAGAAGAATGGGCAGGGGGAGGAGATAACTCCTGGTGCCTCCAAGCCAAAGCCAAGAGGAAGGAGATGCTGAGTTAAATGTTGGGATTTTATTTACCACCCTCAGGACAACATGATTTTTGTGTCTCTTTAAAAATAAACCAAGCTACTGGATTAAAGTACCAATATCTCGTCCAGCGTGAGCAGCAGCTGAGTCAAACTTCACTGATCTCAAAGGGGTATCAACAAGAGCCAAAATATTCAGCCTACTGACCCTGGGTGTCCTGGTTTTGTCTGGGATAGAAGGAATTTTCTTCTCAGTAGCTTGAATAGCGTTGTGGTTTGGATTTGGTGTGAGGAGAATGTTGACAATGATGTAGATGATCTCCTGAGGTCCCTTCCAACCTCTACGATTCTGTGATAACATAGTGATGTTTTTAGTTGTTGTTAGAAAAATCAAGGACTTTCCAATTTCCCATGTTCTGCTGGTCTGCAGGTTCACAAGAAGCTGGGAAGGAGCACAGCCAGAGCAACGGACCAGATCATATATGTGGCAGGGAAGGGTGAGGTTGGCCATGAGGAAAAGGTTCTTGAGGCACCCAGAGGGTGGTGGAGCACTGGAACAGGCTCCCCAGGGAGGTGCTCATGGCACCAAGCCTGACAAGATGCCAGCAGCATTTGGCCAACATGTGCCCTCAGGGACATGGTGTGAATGTTGGGCTTGTCCTGTGCAGGGACAGGAGTTGGACTCCAGCATCCTGGTGGGTCCAACTCACCACATTTGATGACTTTATGATTCTATATAGTGTCATGTTCAGTATATAGATGACAGTTGGCCAGGAAGTTCTCTCTCCCAGGATTGTGGTTTTGGAACTTCTCTCCTCCAGGATCTTTAGCCAGGGATGGACTGGGCATTGGTCAACAGGTGGTGAGCAATTGCATTGTGCATCACTCATTTACATATTCAATTATTATGATTATTTTTAAAAAATTTCATTTAATTTCAATTATTTAATTGTTCTTACCTCAATCCATGAGTCTCCTCACCTTTTCCCCTCCAATTCTCTCCCCTATTCCCTAAAACAGGGGAGGATGAGCGAGCGGCTGCGTGGTGTTGGGCTGCCAGCTGGGTTAAACCACAACAATAGGAAAGAATTGTAACTGCTCTACCTAGAAGCTTGATATCAAGAAAATATCATTAAAATTGTTATCTAGGATACTTCTAGGAAGTTATTGCTGGAAACAGTGGTGGGTTGTACCACGAGGCAGCCAGAGGCATCTGGGTGATGACAACTTCTGGTGTTTCTTGCAGCCATCTCATTTTCTAGTATTATTTTAGTAATTCTGCATCTGGATGATGACAACTTCTGGTGTTTCTTGCAGCCATCTCATTTTCTAGTATTATTTTAGTAATTCTTTACACTTCCTTACCTGCAACCTGTGATTTTTTTTTTTTTCCTGTATTCTGGGGGGAGGATGTTTTGATGCAGTTTATATCTACTAAAAATTGCACAAAAATCTAAATATTGCCTTTTATATTTTGATTTTTTAATTTTATATCTGCGTATTAGATGCAGCTGAGAGTCTTGGTATCAAAAAGGCATTAAATATTATGAAAAAAATAAGTAAAAAATCAAATATATGTCAAAGAATAGACTTAAATTCTAAAAAATAAGTTTCAGGATATTTTTAAAAAAACAATCAGTGATTTTCCTAAATAAAATAATTTTAATTTTATTTTTTTAAAAACTTTTACACAGTGTACTAAGAGACTGAACACAACTATTTCCACTACTCCATGTAGTTGTGTTCAGTGTTAATTCAGCTTATCTGGTTGAAATCTCTCCTTTTGACTTATGAGATACACAGGGAAATATTTTCAGTCAGAGTAGATTTAGGTTTTTATTTAAGATATAGACAGCAATAATT
>NW_010322789.1:0-5707 GCF_000700745.2 Antrostomus carolinensis
CCATTCTCCACCCAGTCTGTGTTTGTGCTTGCCCTGACCCAGGTGCACAGAAACATTACCCCAACCAGCAATCGGCACCTGATTTGATGGCCTGTTCCTCTAGTTTGTACAGCAGCTCCTGGGTTGTCTCATAGTCCCCAGCCAGGGCAAAGGCATAGGCCATCACAGCTTCTGTGTAGATGTTGGTGATGTAGTGAACAGCCTGCTGCAGGCAGCGGAGGGTCTTCTGCATCAGCTTGCCCTGAGATGGGAGAATAGAGACACGTCAGAGTCTGACAGGGGCAAAACAGAGGACAGGGGAGCTCAGAGATGTTGTGAAGTCTCCTTCTCTGGAAAGATTCAAAACCTGCCTGCATGCAATCCTGTGCAACCTGCTCTAGATGTACCTGCTTTGGCAGGGGGGTTGGACTAGATGATCTTCTGAGGTCCCTTCCAACTCCCACCATTCTGTGTGATTCATTCCAGGGAGCTGGACTATGTCTTCCTGATGTAGCTCTAGAGAAACCCCTTAAATTACACACTCTCTTGAGGAAAGAGGCAGTGCAGTCCCAGTGTGCAGTAGGAGCCATAGCCACCAAACACTAGTTATCTCATGGCCTGAAACAAATGGTTCCCAAGAAGAGCAAGAAGGTGGGACTTGCCAGTCAGACAGCACCCTGTCTTTTGAGGAATGACTTCACAGTTTGACCAAACATTGGCTCCCTCCCAGCAGATCCCTACCTGTTCCTGGCCTGGAGAATGCCAGCGTTACAAGCTGATGTATCCCCACTGCGGTGCCCAGGTGTGGGAGTGTACAGGAGAGCAGGAGGGAGCAGGAGCGTGCTCACCTTGAGTGGCTGGCCCAGCTCCATCAGTGCTGCAGCAACGTATGCCCCCAGGGAGATTTCATCATCCGTGTTGTCCTGTGAAGGAACACACCTTTCAATGTCTAAGTGATGTTCGGAGGGTGCAGGCAGTGACTCCCCAGAAGGAAAAGCATTCCTTTCATGTTCCCTACCCCATACCCTGCTCTCTTTAAGGCTGGTTGCATGAGTTGATAGAACAAGAGGAAATGGCCTCAATTTGCACCAAGGAAGGTTCAGATTGCATATCAGGAAAAATTTATTCACTGAAAGGGTTCTCAGGCACTGCAACAGGCTACCTAGGGAAGTGGCCAAGTCCCCATCCCTGGAGGGATTTAACAGACGGGTAGATGAGGTGCTCAGAGATCTGGTTTAGTAGTGGACAGGTACAATTGGACTTGATCTCAAAGGTCTTTTCCAATCAGGCGATTCTATGATTCTATGGTTCCAGGAATGACTTTCCACGATCCTTTAGGATACCAGTCTTTTGCTGTCACATCTGTCCAGCCATTCCCCAGCTGTGCTGCCTGGCTTGGCTTTCATTTACCTTTAGGGAGGAGTGGAAGATGCTCCCTTTGGTGGCAAAGCAGCCACTGGGTAGCTGGTTTTGCTCTAACCAGCGTAGAGCATCCTGGATGTTCTTGTCATCCACATAGATGTATTTTCTGGCTTGGCTGAAACTCTTGACTACAAAAGCTGTCAGCCTAGGAAGAGGATGTGTTGTGAGAGAAAGAGAAACACAAAAAAAGGCAAAAAGAAAGTCAAAGGCCTCCTGGTGCTTGTCCTTGAAGTTAACACTGATGTAGTGGGGTGCCCAAAAGAGTCCTTTTCTTACGGAAAGGCAACCTAAAAGTGGAAATGGTCCACAGGACCCAAGTGGCTCCTCTCCCTCGTCCTGGCTCCACAAATGTACTACTCACATACTTCTGCTTTACCCAGTTGTTTCACAGGTGAAGAACCTCTTACCTCTTCTACTTTTACCCACTGTACTTAATCTTCCCCAGACACCTAGGGACAATCTTGAATTTCCCATTTTCTTCTTCCCTTCCTTTCTCCATTTCTTCCAGCCCAGACACCACAGGGTCAAGCTGGGCCAAGGCAGCTCTTTCAAACTCTCCGAAGCAATGACCTCCCTGGGGAGGCAATTGTTTATTGCTCTTCCTTGATCTACCTCCAGTCAGTAGGTACCTCTCTTGGATGCCAGGACACCACCAGCAGAACCTGGTGTTGTCTGTGGGGCAACAGGAGGGCCATAGAGACACAAAGGGACCTCTCACCCCCTAGGACCACATCTTTATTGTTCCACTTTCACAGAAATTCTGCTGTCCTGCTTCACTGCTTTTTCAAGTGGTTCAAGTCCCTCAATCTGTCTCCCTGACAGATAGCTCCTGGGGTCTCCATCCAGAAGAAGGAACACACATCCTATCAGCTTTCCCAGCCACATCAGCCGCTCTGGCCCAGACAGGAGAAGTCAGGAGTGAGGGATAGTTGAAGTGCTTACCAAGTGTTCCCTTCCACATCTTGCTGCCCAAAGACACTGTAGGACCCATCTCTGCGCCTATAAAGAAGCTCCATCTGGTACCCTGAAGAGATGGGAACAGCACAGTAACATGGAGGGGCCAACGTTGACAGAGCGAGTGCAAGGGCAACCATTGGTAGGTTGGACACAGCGGAAGGCAGAGGGGCAAGGTGGGTCTGTTGTACTTGCCATTGTGCAGGAAACCTTTTGCCTTCTCCTTGATCTCAGGGGTCAGCTGCCTAGTCTTTTCCAGGTACTGCAGCACATAGACAACGGGGGCAAACAGCACCATGTTTTGCTCCCCACAGCCGAGGGGCATCTGCACCAGATGGTCCAGGTTCTGCAGCGCTGTCCCCATGAGGTCACCTATGCAAGGATGTAAGAAACAAAGCAAGTGTAAGTATGTCGTAGTCATGGCACCAAGCCTGACAAGATTCCAGAAGCATTTGGCCAACATGTGCCCTCAGACACGTGGCCTGAATCTTGGCATTGTCCTATGCTAGGGCAAGAGTTGAACTCGATGTTCTTTGTGGGTCCCTTCCAACTCACAACAACATTCTATAAATTGAGATGCTTCTCAGACAGGCAGTGGATAATAGCGCTTTATCTGAGCACAGGAGGAAAACACTGGAGAGAGGAGGAAAAGGAGTAAACAACAGAGTGCAGGATGGAGAGTGGTGACTGTTTTTCCTCTTTATCATCTGGCATCGTGATGCAGGGTGACCACACTATGGAGTCCTTCAGGAACTTTCCCTTATCAGCTTTTGCCATCTGAAGGGCTCCAACTGTATCAAGTACTATTTGTAAAAGGTTGTGAGCACACCCACTGTTGCTCAGCATATGTCATACGGACAGACAAATATAAAAACACTGCAGGAAAGGTTGAGATGTTTCTGGTCTTTAGCTAGTCATGTTCTCCTGGGCCATAGGTCAAGTATCAAAATGTCAGTAAGCCAGCAGGGGTGATAGTCTGATGGTGTGAAGATGTCTGTATGTCCTTCAGTCAGCCAGAAAAGCCTTGTATTCATGTACCTCTGTTCATGGTATCCATAGGTACTTACACCAGGCCTGGCTTCATGCCCCTGCTGGCATGGGGGCAAATGAGCCCCATGAAAAGAAGTGTGTAGAATTGTAGGTATGATTGTATAGCACGTCTGGTCTCAGCCGCCTCTCCAAAGTGTTCTTTGCAACTCACTAATGCTGAAAAGGATTTCTTCTCTCCAGGAGCAGTGAAACTTAACAGGGAGACAAGACAGTTATGAGCTTTGCGATTGTATCTGTGCAGAAATAGCCAAGGTCCTTATCCCTGGTGTGTAGCTGGGCCAGAGCTCGCTGCTGTTCAGCAGCTGGAACAGCGCTGGGGTTTGGGCTCAGCTGGGATTTGTTAGGAGAAAAACACTGATAACATATCAATTTTTTCATTTCTTGCTGGAAGTTGAAGGATTTCTTGTTTTGCTAGTCTGCAAGAACAAGATTTCAGGGGGCGAGGAATATTGCAATGTATCAGCTCCATGGGCATTGGGCTCTGCCAAGGGGCTGTTCCATCTCCTGTCCCCCATGGGCAGGAGATTCATGAGGGGCTCTTCCTCTCTTGCTCTCTCTGGCTTTCGCTCGGGCTCTGGCTCTCCCGGGATTGCGGTTTCGGTTCGGGATTGTCGCTCCTCCGGGATCGTTATCTGGGAACGGGCCGGGCTTGGTTGGCGGGTGGTGAGCAATGGCACTGGGTGTCACTCATTTGCATATCTTATTACTATTATTATTATTATAATTCTTATTTTAATATCATTATTATTTTAAGTTTTCTTTTATTTCAATGATTCAATTGTTCTTCTCTCACCCTACTCATTTCCTTACCCTTGCCCCCCCATTCTCTCCCCTATTCCTTGGGGGGTGGATTGAGCATCGGTATTGGCTGCCAGCCCAGTGCCAGCCAAGGGAAACCACCACAGTCCCAAAATCCCAGTAAAAATAATGGCCTAGAGTCTCTACTGCAAAGTCCTAGCTAGAAAAATAAGGAATATTCTCCTCTGCAGATTACTTTTCCCATGAAAGCCTAAGTTTTAATCCAAAAAGCTGAAAGGCTAGTATGCGCAAACCTTGCAGGGAACAGAAACACAGCATCTTCTCTTTTGAGCAGTTTCATGTCAAATGGATCCCCTGACCCATCACTAAGTTAAGCCTTGCTCCTCTGTAATGGCAATCAGTGAGCCTGCAGTAGAAATCTCTTACCTGAGATGGAAATGGAAGCCCTGGCAGATCCCTTTACTACATTGGCAGGGAGGCGAAGGGACACAGGTTCTTCATCCATGTTTCCTGATAATGACAGGATAAAGGTGTAGCATGAAAAATCAAGCAAAATGCAGCTAACCAGGGGGACAAGACTGGCACAGAGATGGGGACACTGCCTAAACCCCTCTCTCAGAAACTGTCCCACTCATCACACCAAGATCCGCTGCCTGGAAACTTTTCAGATTAGGAGACATATGAGAGCTGCTGGCCAGGCTGAGGGCTCACCAAGCTTCACAACTCAATTCATATGCTTCATAAGCTTCACAAGAATCCCAGTTGATCATCACTTGGCTGGGGGACATCCTGGAGAGACTTGTAATGCCGCAGGGACAGGGTGGGAGGGCTGGAGCAGCTCTCACTGGTGATTATCAAGCCCTGGGAATGCCTAGGGTGGGAAGGAAACTACAGAGCAGGACTTTCCCACCTACACTCAGTGGCAAATTCAGTAGGACAGCACATGTGGAAGTAGTATTTCTTGTTCTTTCCTGTTTAATAGGAAGTGAAATTTTCTCTGTGAAAAATTATTTGAAAACATTCCTTCATGAGACCTCCCACAGTTTAGTCCTACTCTCAGGTTTAGTTATTTCAGGCTGCAGGAACCATTCAGGCTGTCCACATACCTCCTCTCGGGCACAGAAGGGAGCTGTAAGACTTCTCCACTAACACACCTTCTGGCTGCCAGGGCAGGAACATGAACATGGGACAGGAGAAACAAGGTTACACACAAAATTCCAAAACAGCATCAAAATTTCAGAGCAAGTTCAGGTCTGAATTCAGTTGTTAGTCCCCGGGCTGACAGACACTCTATCCTCCTCACCTTTGGCAGGTTTGCATTGAAGCTGCCTGCTTCACTGCTCAAGAGAGCAAGAGCAAGCATGAGAGACAGGGCTCTCTGGTCAGTGAGCACACACAAAAGCTTGTGTACAATGGGTGATTGAGCAGTGAAAGGTACAGGGAGAAACAAAGCCATGGTGCATGAACGCAGCTCAGGACAGAGTACTGCAAGAATCATATGAGGTTCAACAAGGCAAGTGCTGGGCCCTGCACTTGGGTCACA
>NW_010322790.1:0-7071 GCF_000700745.2 Antrostomus carolinensis
CAATGGGCAAAAACTGGAACACCATAAGTTCTACAAAGGAAAAACTTCTTTACTGTAAGGGTGACAGAGCACTGGAATAAACTGCCCAGAGAAGCTGAGAAGTCTCCATCTGTGGTGATGTTCAAAACTCTGGATGCAGTCCTGTGCAACTTGCTGTAGAGAACCTGCTTTAGCAGGGGGGGTTGGACTAGATGATCTCCTGAGGCCCCTTCCAACCCCTACCATTCTGTGATTCTGTGATTTTACATGGCTGGTCCAGTTCATATATCCATATTATTGAAACAGTGGATTCACCCAGATCAATCATCCACTTCTGCACAAGCACAGGTTGAAAGCAATCCTCTTCAGCAGCCATTTTCACAAATCACATTAGTTTCAAAAAGCTTATTTTCAGTCTGAAATTTGAAACATGCAAGCTTGTTACAAACCCTGGCTCTGATTAAATGCAAAGCTTTCCTTCCGGGTCTCCTTACATTAGGAGAAGCAAAGTTGCTTTCTTGTACTTTAGATCTGTTAGTCTTTCCCTGTCTCTAATTTTGTCAGTGTCAATATTGCTTTGCAGTGCTGTTATGGAAGCAGTGAGGGAAATGGTATATGCTAACAAAAATATCCATTCATAGTTTATTCATAAGTATTCCAACCAACCTTTCATCTTCAGTCAAGGCAAAGAAATGGACAAACATATTCAGGCTTCAGTTTTCAAGCACTTTATTCACTGCACTTGGAATCAGCTGTGCTTCACTTTTCTGAAAACATTCATACTCTCCATTTCTGGTAGGTGCTGCACTTTTGGATCACTGCAGTAGAGCATTAGAAATAATTCAGGAATATCCTCAGAAAACTGGATGACATTTATTTGCTCCATAACCTCTTCTAGTTCATCTCCATATTTGCAGATTTTTTTTCTGGTGTTTAATAAGGAAAAATAAAAGATATTGCTTTTAGATACAGCTGCATCTAGTCTTAGCATCGTGGGCTGGCCACTCTCACATGCACAGATTTCGTACCCAGGGTCTGTAGAGAGTCCTAAAGACAAAGCCAGAAACATTGTCAAAGATGTTATTTACACATCGACCCAACATTTCTGCACTGTTAGCTTTTGCCAGCTGTGTGTGTCTCTTTTTACAAGCATGTCACATGCTTCCTACAGTGAAAGTAAGAGACCCGTGTTGGACCCTTTGAAAGGTAGAGTGCTTTGTGTTCACTTATTGTCTTTCTAACAATGGAGCTGTTCCACGGAAGCAGCAGAGCAGCCGCTTCTTTCCCCCCAGCCTTTGTAGAACAAAGCACCAGGCTCCTCAGGAGTCAACTTTGTTGTTCTCCTGTTGTATAATGAGCTGCCATCCGGCCACAGGCAACAGTGGCCACAGCCTCCCTTATGGGAACAAAGAGTTCAAAAGCAGGGCTGGGTTTGTCCAGTTTAATTTGATGTGTCAAGCATCTTTATTACAAGCATTCTTGCAATGTTTGCTGTTAACACTCAGAAAAGAACATATATCAAATCTGCCCACGACACGGGGAGGGACAGAGGACAGCTCTGACAGCAACTCTCACTTGCTCTGACAGAAACTAATTTTCAGGGCCAGCATGCAACCTACTAAGAAATACTTCAAAATGCTGCAATAGTCATCTTCCCTGAACATCAGACGGGATTACAACCCATAGTGTTTGCCACCAGCAATCTGGTCTCTTCCCCTTCTCCATATCTTTGCAGCCACTTCCAACGAGAGAAAAAAATATAAACAATTTATGGCCAAATTAGCCAGGCCAGATGTGAGTTAAACTTACTTACAGTAATTATGACTCTTTTATACTCTCTCCCCAAGTGGCTGTTTAACTCCCGTTCGGACTCTTGGGAACAATATGACACAACATCCCATGCAGAAAATGTTCAGTAGAATTCCTTCTGCCAGAGATAACATACTGCAAATATCACTGTGTTCAGTGATCTCGGCAAAGGAAGAGACACTGCTCATCAACATTTTCTTCAGGGAATCAGAGCAAAAAGAGAAATTCTGTAAGCACAACCCAAACCAGTTGCTGATAGTTAGTCCAAACCCTTCTGGAAATCTGTCAGTGTTTTCTTCTGCCGTGTCTATTGCACAGGCACCACAATAATAAATGATTTAGATCTATTGTCAATTAAATCCAAGAAAGATGAAATACGTCGTAATAATGATAGGCAGATGGACAGAATGATTTAAAAAATAGTCTGTTCATTCCTGTTTCTCACAATACCTGTACGCATTTTGATTCACAGCTTAAACCTCCTGACTCCAGCTAATGCTTTCAGAAATAAAATTGACATACCAGGCAATAATAGCCTTCATATAAATGAAAAAGCTATTCTTTTCCGTGAACCCATTGACTCATTCATCTTTCAAGTCTCCGCTCCAAACACGTTTCTTATAACAAGCCCTCTGCCACTAACATTCATGCGTGAACTGCCTATCATAACTACCGACAAGAAAGAAACAAAAGCAAGCTGCTTGTTTGTACAAAGGCAAGAATGGTCTTGTGGTTAAGATACTGTGCCTGTGACTGAAGACATATGGATTCCCTTCTTCATGCAGAGCCATGACTTCTGTGTGAGTTTGTACCATTTACCTTACCTCTTGTCTCGGTTCTCCTTCCTCTACAGAGCACATTATGATAACAGGACTTTCAAACCACCCTGAGACAGTGTAAGTATTTGCTTCATTTTGACAGTGGAAAGCACATTCAGGAGCTTTATTTGCATATATGAGTAATTAGATTACCATAAAGAGTGTTATGTTGTAATTATTCATCTACACCAACTTTCTTAACCAAACTTTCCCTAAAGTCTATATCTATGCTAAGAGAGTTTGGCGAGCAAACACCAGCTGAGCAAGAAGACCAAGCCTTGTTATGGTAAGTAGATAGACACCACCCAAGGAAAGTAGCTGAAGGCAATGGGCAGCTGGATAGAAAACAAAGAAAATTCCTTTTCATAAATGAGCTCCTCTGCAATAGCACACAAACACGCCTTAACTAGTTCTCATCAGTTCAAAAAAACCCACCCCAAACTTCCAGTCTTTTCTACCTAGCAACAGTCTGCCTTACAGCAACAAGCTGTATGCCATTGTGCTGTGTGATGGTTCCCTCAGTTTCCTTCAAAAGAGTAAGGGAAAAATCCCTAGTGAGCCTGTAGAAGAGCATACCTTGTATGTTGTTATACTGACTTCTAACAACAGCACATTGTTACTAGAGCACTGTCTAATCAGTTACTTAATAAAAGATGTACTTCCCAGTACCAACTGGAAAACATGCACAATCTCCATTGAGCAAGCTCTAGGAATCCTTTCCAGCAAATATGCTTTTGGCCAACCTCATAACCCTCCACAAAATAGTGCAACTGCAACAAAATCGTGTTCGTCAGTTGTAAAAAAGAAGGAAAGGAGGTTTGAGGTCTTCCCTTCAAACTGTGCTGCTTACCTTTCTGCTTCATGCACTCTCCTGACCATTAGAACCCCTATATATGATTGGAAGCACTTGACCTGACCCCACATTATTCATTAAAATGTAAGCAAAACACTCTTCAGAGAGCTACTCTGTCTGCTTATCATAGAGCCAATCTCACCCACCATGTTTTTAATCACTCTGATGTCTGCATCCATGTGCTACATGCCCCTGGGCTCAGGAACCTTATCGTATTTTCGATCTGTATAGAACCATGCACACTCTTTATCTATGAATAACAGAAGTAATTTTTACTAGTAAATTCTCCAGTCACCCTGGAGAATGGATAAAATAGGCAAAGCTGCAAGGCATCACTTTAAAACACTTCTTATATAATTATTATGAAATTGCATTAGGCTATGACTCATTCCTGCAAATGCAGGATTCATTGAGGGTAATTAAAATAAGTCACTATCTCTTCAAGGCAGTGACTCATAGGCTGCTGCCCGTAGTGGAGTGCAGTGAAGTCAGAGAGAAGCTGCTCTCTTCGCACTGAAAAAGCCATAGCAGCCCATTAAAGCAGTGGGTAAGCTCAGTTTGCCCTTCCCTTTAATCCATTTAGCTATCAGATTTGGATTTTTTCCCTTCCCAAGAAGTTAAATCAACTACATATTAACTAAGTGTCTTACTAGGACTATAGGGAAAAAGAAGGGGGCTAGACACAATTGTAATATACCCAAATGCTATTTCCCTAAATAATTATTTGTAGGATTTTTTAAAAATGGTGGTGTCTGTGTGTAGCAATATAGCAGTCATCTAATCAAAAGTAGCTAACAATAAGGTGCCATCTTAGTAGGTATATATGGATCATTTAATGACAGAAGTCAAGTTGCAGCCAAGATTGAACTAAGAGCACCCAAGAGCTAAGAAAAGGAAATTAAGAGTGTCATGATCCTTATTCCATGGAGGAATTATAGCAAGGTAGGTGATGTCAGCCTCTGCACCTATGTACATCTGCACAATAGCTGACAAGAGCTTAGGTTTTCAAATCTTTTTTAACACACCTTAGCCTAGTCAGGTCATAATAATTCATATAGTTTGGGAATGCAAAGCCACTGAAAACAATTAGTATAAAACCCAGTAGAATTTAGCTGCATTGCTCTCCCACACTCCAGAACTAATGATAGCTCATAAGTAGCTCTTTGTTTATCTCTACCATAGTTTTCCATGGTCTACAGTTGGTGTTCCGTGTTTTCTAGTATGCTTTGCTTTGCTAAATGCATTTTATTTTTATAAGTGTATTTTTTTCATGAGCTTTTCAGCTCTTTTGATGTGGCAAAAGCCAGACATCAAATACATTTCTCATTGATATTCTTAACAATATTTCATATCAGAAGATTGCTGTCCACATGATGAGAATTAACTTAAAGAAAAGAGCATGCTTTCAGTATTGAAATTAATCTAAAATCTACCAATGCTGGGAATCATAAATTTCTTGGGAATACATGATTAAGCCGATTGCATATTAAAAGAATGCTTTCTCATTATAAACTCTTTTGCAATACAACAGGTCATAATTGTAGGAATCTGTGAGAGTTCAGTATTAATTAACCTACTTCTTTTCCTTAAATCTTACCATCCCTGCTAAAGCTTGCAAAAAGTTGTGCAGTGTCAGTAATGGAGCACGTGCAGATTTTAACCTGGTTTATGAACCTAATCCAAATGAATTTGTTAACGAAGCTGCCAGAAATACTGAAGGAGGTGCAGATTTCATGATGTCCAAGTCAGGTTAACTTAAAACAATGTTTTAAACACTTACCTTCTCTTTCAGGCTTCACAAGCATATTCCAACTATTGAGTGGTTGCATCACCACTTTCTTTGTACAAAGGGGGATATTAACCATACTATCTCAACAAGGCCCACTTGAACACAAAGTATGATATTGTACATTGGCTACAGCTACTAAAAAGCAGGGTGAAATTTATTTAGAAAGCTGTTTTTTAAAGAGATTTAACTTCCAGTTTATTTATTTTCCTGGTTGGGAACTGGCATTGTAACTGATAAAAGCAATCTTCTTTGGAATTTGTACCCAAGTTTGCAAATATCCATAGTACGTCATTAGGTATAAGTTCACTTGTGTAAAAAAAAAAAAAAAAAGAAAAAAAAAGTGTAAATTTACGTTTTTGTAATTGTACTGGATCTGTCTGGGATGCAGTTAACATTCCTCATAGAAGCCCATGTAGAGCTGTGCTTTGCATTTGTGGCTAGAGAGGTGTTGATAACACATCAGTGTTTTGGCTATTGCTGAGCAGTGCTTACAGGGCGTCAGGGTTGTGTCTCCAACCTTCCTCACCAAAGGCCAGTAGGCTGGAGGTGGGCAAAATGTTGGGAGGGTACACAGCCAGGACAGCTGACCCCAACTGACCAAAGGGATATTCCCTACCATATGATGTCATGCTTAGCGATAAAAGTTGAGAGAAAGGGTATTGAGTGGGGAGTTAAGGCATTTGTCTTCCAAAGAAACCACTACACATACTGAGGTCCTACTTCTCACGAAATAGTTGGACATTACCTGCTGATGAGAAGTAGATAATACATCTTCTCATTTTGCTTTGCTTCTGTGTGCAGCCTTTGCTTTTCTCATTAAACTGCCTCTAGCTCAACCCATGAGCTTGGCCATTACATTTTTCCCCTCTGACCTATTGAGGAGGGAGAGTGAGAAAGTGACTTGTGGGGGAAAAGTGTCTAGCATCCAGCCAAGGTCAACTCACCACAATGATATTCACTAACTTTTAACCTCCTAAGCTTTGACATGACAGAGTTTTCAGTTCAGGAAGGAAGAACCCGTAAGTCTTTCATAGCTCATCATTGCATCTGCCTATTTTTCATGCCTCATTTGTACACTTTGTTATTCTTATGGTTCAGGTCTTCATGTGATAGATCCTATAAGCTCACACCATTCACTAGGTGTTGCACCAATCTATAAACAGAAACATCACATTATCTTTTTGCCAGACCACTTTACACAGTGGCTCTCCTGTATAAAATGAGTTTTGCATTTCAAAGAGGTGAGTCATGGACACACAGCAGCACTCAAAAAATCACCATTACAGATAGCCAGCCCCAGTTAATAAATCATGTGGACTGTTTCAGCAGAGAGGTGTTAATTTTGTGACACAGAAGTCCAGAAAATCACAGTAAAATCCTTAGCTGACTTGTTCTATTGATTGTAATGATATTTATTAGTGTTCTGGCAACTCTAGCCAATGCCTCCTTCATATAAGACTAGTCCACTCCCTTATTCCCTCAGAAATCTTTTAAGAGCATAACTAGACAGAGCAAAGAAGCTTACTAAAACATTCTCTGTTCTGTCTTCTCTTTGCAGGCATGTGCTCAAGTGCTCTGGAAAATAATTCAACATTTTTCACTAAAATTACTTCTAAATAAAAAAAAATCTATATGAGGGAATGTCAGTCAACTCAAAAGCAGGAAACCTTTGAAATATGCTCTGTATTTCTAAAAGGAATAGTTTGGATTCCAAATTCTTGGCCTTCCTGAAATATGCTGGACTTCCCTTCTCTCATTCATATCCATCCTAAAAAATTCCCATTGCTTTGTCTCATCAGGGGCAACCCCAGGCACAAATACAG
>NW_010322791.1:0-19287 GCF_000700745.2 Antrostomus carolinensis
TTTTTTTCAGTCTGCAGGAACTTCATATAGCATAATGGATATAATATATATAATATATATAATATACATCCTTAAATGTTTGGATTTATATCCATAACCACAGAATATTTAAGTCTGTGTAAAATGTGTGTTGCATTTGGAAAAAAATTGCCTACTATCCTTAGTTTTTTACTATTATGTTGCATCCCATCTGAGAAGATACAACCTTGCCATGGTGAGCTGCAAGGGCCATGCATAGTGAATGCCTAAACCCATACAAAGTGTTAAGACATCAGGAATTTGGATTCCAAATCAGGAAGCATCTTAAATAGCAATAAAGTAAGAAAGATGAGTCCTGCTGATGCATTAATGGGTAAATAAAACAGTGTCTTAGCTTTATGTTATTGCTGGTTTACCTCTTGGCATACTATCCCAGCTAACCATTGTATGCACCAGCAGTCATTGAGTTTTTCCACCCAGAAGACACCATACAAAGCTAGTAATTGACTTAAACCAGTCAGCTGATATACAAAGAGGTGAAGCACAGTCCAGTGAGAGCTGTAAAAGACTTGTGCAGGAAGGGAGTTTACTATCTTCTGGGTTCTACCAAAGCTTGTGAAGGTAAATCTGCCAATGAGAATCTGGGAAAGTCTCACAGCTGATTAGTGGGTCAGATGTTTTCGTGTGTTGTGGGACTTCTGGAAGCATCGGATCATGTAACTTTCAGAAGCCTGAAGTCACCACTGTCTGCATGTCAGCTCCCCTTTGCTGTTGCCATTCCTCCAAAACAAATTTCACATTAAATGCTTTGAGTCTTGGCATAACACTGATCCCCAAACCACACTTATCCCATGACCAGTGATGAATGTGCAATTCTATTGTTAGAAGAAAACCACTTCAAAATATCAAAACATACGTTTTACACATATTTTCAACTCTTTCGTGTGAACAGCAACATCTTTTTTTTTTTTTTTTTTTAATTCCTTCTTTTTTTAAAAGTTTTTAAGGTCTCTATGGTGAGAGATGAATGTATCTCCATCTTAGAGATGAGTACATTTTACACACAAGTTTGTTTTGACATCAGTTCTTTCTCTTACCAGACCTAGGAGTTTTGAGTGCAATGTGCTCCCTGAATTAGTTATTATGTCACTGACACCTAAAACCGGGCATTTTTCTGTCCTGGTTTAGGTGTGAATGACATCATCATCTGCTGCAGTGGAAACAGACCCCTAAAATTTAAGCCTGGGTGTGTAAATTGAGGAGTAGTTGCTTTTTGAAATATTTTGCTTTAAAATGTAATATTTAGTCTAGACACAGATTCTGTTAATGATTTGGGATCACAAATGTTCTGTGTATAGGACAATTGCTGTTAACTTTTAAGAGAAAAGAATAAAAATATTCAAGACTATAAAATGTGAACTGCTCCTTAAGTAAACAGAAGTATAGATGGTTGTAGAAAATGCTAACCAACTGACTTATAGGGCAGACTAATCCGATTTGCTTTATTCAAGTTTATCAAGAAAATATGAACCAAAATCACCTGAAAATCTATGATCTCTGAAACCAGTGGAGCTACTGCAAAACAAAATGCATGAAAAAGAACAATTAGGTTCTATCTCCTGACAGCTGTTTTTCCAAAATACACTCATCTTAAGACTAACTCGACCTCTCACCTTGATCCAAGCAACCATAATAGCTTTGGAAAAAACCTAAACTGATTTTTAAAAATAATCATAGTAGCAATGATGCTAAATTGTCACATTTATGGACTAAATTAAAGCTATTTGTCTGGGGCACTTACTTTACAGATTTTTTTCAAAAATATTTAGTTCATCTTCAGTTCATCTGTCTTCAGGACACAATCTACTACCCATTGATCCCAATTAAAAAAAAAAAAACCAAAAACAAAAACAAAAAAAAAACCCCACCCCAAAAATCCCCCTCAAAAAAACAAAACTGAAACAAAACAATTAGGTGATGCCAGTTCAAGACAAGACCATCTCTGAGGTGCTTGTTGCCAGTGGAGCAAGTAACCCCCATCAGAATCAGAATTCTAGATTTGAAAAGCAGCATTTTCATTTTCAGATGACCTAAAGAGAACTACAACAGTTTAAGTACAAAAACATGGACTTCCATTTAATGCAACAGGGATATTTTGTCTTCTTTGATCACAGATTTCTGAAAGGCAAGTCCATAATTTTCAGTAGAACACACAGTGGATTAGATACTGTTCCCACATGGATGCTGCTGTTGTGTTACTCTTGGTTCCTGTGCTCAGACTGCTAATTTATCCAAGAAGAGTTTAATGTAATGTACATACGAAAAACTCTTTCAGGTTGGAAGCCAGCAACCTGATGGATAAAGAGTCAAGTTAGGAAGTGGGAAATGGGTGTTAAAATCCTGTGAGATAAAGCCAGGAACTGAGCCTTGGTCACAGGTTTCTTTGGTTAGTACTCAGGCCACAGTGTTGAAGGGAACACAAGAGTGGTGAGAGTCCTTCTCCAGCTGTTCTAAAGAAGTACAGAAAGTGCTACTACGTTCTATGGGTGACTGTTCCTTACTGTTGTGCTTTAAGCTGTGCTTTAAGTGTGATGCAATGTATTTTAATGAACCCTTAAAGGAATTAGCAGAGGGTTCTTGGATGCCAGGGCAGGCTTAAGTGTGAAGGCGGAAGTGAGCAGCTCAGCCTTTCTTACTAACAATGAGACATTTTCTGCATATAGACAGATGAAATGTTTTCAAGTTATCAGCTATTATTCCTCAAAGAGTAACTCAGATGGAATTTTCAGGATCCAAGTCTTGCGTGCAGTTATCTACATTTTTGCCTAAGTCCCTCTTTCAGTCCCCAAGCCCTTGCATGGATGAGCACAGATCAAGACAACACCCCTGGTTGAGCACATACCTTGTTTTTGACAGAGCTTATTTTAACCTGGTGCAAAGTGACACCTACTGTCCCTCTGTATTTGTATTATTGTCTGGAATTCATTTGTGGTAGGCTTATTTTTGTTGAAGAGTAAAGCCTATACTTGTGTAGAAGCATCTTGAAAATAAAAATTAAAGACAAGACCATCTAAAAAACCTAAGTGTACATTAGCTGTTAGTATTACCGTCACTCATGGATCTCCTCACAACAACTTCATGCCTTAAAGGTTCTGGAAGTTGACTGATTGTTCCCAAACTACTACATAGTTTTAGTTGATTAACCACATATATTTTTTGCCAATATGTCTGGCTACCTTTTAGAAGTTATTGCATTGCTGGCCATATTACAGAAACAGATTTTTTAAGGATTGGAATGAGATCTGGCAGTAAAGGGTTCAGTTGCAAATTCATAGGTGATCTTAACATTTAATTTGACATAAAAGAAAACTCTGCAATGGAAAAATAAGAGCCTGGATTCTATTTAAAATGACATCTCCACTTGCAACCTTTTTTATTTTTTATTTTTTTTTAAACTTTAACACAAACCCTCTCAGGGACAGTGTTCACTGAAATTTCTTGTATTTTCCTTGATCATTTGAGATTGTCTTCCTAGGAATGAAGCAACATCCTGTCTTTTTTAAAAGCAGAAAAATATCTGTTCAAAACGTCTTCTCATTAAAAGGTCTTTTGTCCTTTTCCTTGGCTTTTTCAGTTTTTAATGAGTTGTTTATATATCTCAATGGTTTAAAAAGACAGATGTATTTTATGTAATCTTCCATGTAAGCTTTTTTCATTTCACTTATAAATTGCTTTTCCATATTTTAAGATGCAGTTATGTTTTCATGGAAAAATCACCAAAAAAATTGTAAGCAGTTATTTGCTGCCCACCATGAACTTCCAGATAAAGTGGGTATAAATTGCAGTAGGTAATAAAATCCCAACTTATAAATAAGCCACAATTTTATTGTAGAAATAGCAATTAAAACCGTGTTATTCTGTTTTATTTTTACTATAAGACTGTAATATATGAGTTTCATTTGGGTAACAGTTAAATAGTTAACAGCGTGCACTCTGTTTTGCTCAAAGGGCAGCTCGAGGTACCGAAGTTAGAGACCCCAAGCTGCCCAGAGATACAATGATGAACAGCCTCCTTACAGCAAAGGGCTTCCAGAGCCTACCAGGGAAGGCTGTAACCTACACATTAGAGACTCGTAAGTTTATAATGTTTTGAACAATGAAAGACAGAGATGTCAAAACTGTGAACCTTGTAACTGAATAACCGTGGTTTAAGCCCATATGCCAGGCTGCATATCGTAGACTTCTGCTTTCTGAAGCACAAACTTGACCGAAATGGAGTAACATTTTTTCATCTCTATAAACCTTTCCTCAGTTTACTATCAGATATGCTTTTAACTCTAACAGGTTTGGACACAATTCAAGCACAGAGCCTTAACTGCATCTTGAGCCTCAGTCTGCAAGCAAACAAAAGACAAACCAATTTTTTTGTCAGTTTAAACAGATGTGCAAATGTATACTTTGTTGATTTGGAGTACCAATAAATGTGAAAGCTGTGTTACCTATGGCAGAGGTCCTAAATCTGACTTTAAAATCACCGGTGTTAGTTGTCATTTCTTCACTGAAATAGATTTGCATAACAGAGAAAGATCTGTGTTGTTATGACTTGATATGGAAGTGGTATCCATAAATATCCTAAGTATATACTTAAAAGCAATATATACATACTCCTATTTGCAAAAAACAAAGTCTGGTGTCTGTGAATCTCCCAAAGCAAAACACAAAGGAAACCAAGAACAGACTTGTTGTTTGTGTTCTCTCTGGTGGCTGTGGTTAGAAGTTGTAAGATGGTTGTGTTTTCGCTGACTCTTCCTCTGTTCAAGTCCTGCTCTTGTTTACATTATTGTTTTTAAATTGGATGTAGCCAAATAACTTGGCCATAACTGACAGTGCTTCTGTCTGCACAGGGCTCAAGCACTGTTTAAGTTTCACCGTCATCTTCTGCACAGAGCTGTGTGTCATCACACAGACCAAAAGTCATGGTTTCTGGGACTGTAGAGCTGGTGAGGCATTTACCGTAAAGTAGCAGGGGAAAAAAAAAGGAAGGGAAAGGAAGATGAGGAGAAAAAAGTAACAAAAAAGACAAAAAAAAAAAAAGCAAAAGAGAGTTTGGATTATCTAATTGGGGGCTGGATTTATTCTACTGTTATTTTTAATAAATTTAACCTGATATAATTTGCTGAAAATTCTTCTCAATTATCCCATTGTGTTGATTTCAATACAGTCATATGAAGGGGCCAAATTTCGTCCAGTGTACTACAGTATCCAGTACACACAAACAGAACTAATCTATGCACAAATAAATTATTGAAGTCTACAGTTAATATATATTTATAGAAACTTTCTTTTTTATTTAGCAAAATTGTTTCCAGTTAGAACAACTCTCTTGTGCTCATTTTTTTTGGAAGCAATCCCAAGTTTTCAAACCATCACCTAGTCATAAGGAAGCTGTTGAGAAAAAGAGACAGGCAATGATACTGTGAGATAAGTTCTAATACCACTGCCTCATTATAAAAGTAACTAATGAAAAGATTGCATAGTATGAAGTCAAGAGACCTCTTTGATTCTCTGGCACATGTATTTAAAGATATATTGGTATGCTATAAAATGTTACTTGAAATACCTTGTCCAGTTCTATCTGTTAAGCATATAAAAATACTTCATAGTTCAGAGTAAGCTGACCACATATGATATTTCACATCAATATTATTAAATTAGCAAAGTGCTATGGTTTTAATATATACCTACTGTATTATTTTTGTTGACAAGGAGACATAGAGGTCAAATTCTACTCTTGACTATTCAGTTTTTCTATGGTCATCAATGTGTTAGTGTATCCTGAAGAAGATGTTAGCTCTCTGCGCACTAATGATAATGAAAAACGTTCATGAAATTTTAAGTAAAATAAAATAAACCATAATGCTCATGATCTTTATTTCTACTGTAATTGTGAGAAATGGACAAGTTTAATAGAAGCAGTTCTGCAGAAAAGCAGTTTGCAACTTCATTACAGAATTTTCAGTTTTCTTCACTCAAGTTTTAAGTGATTTTAAAAAGAAAAATGTGTGTTTGAACGTTATTATATGTCTTTTATTCACTGAAATAGTCCCCCGGGCTACTCCTGCATGATCAGTATGGATCTCGGGGGGAGGAACCCACCTGGAGGAAACTGGGCCAGCTCTCCTAGCAGAGGTTGAGGGTCTGGAATATAGCAAGGCTACACGTTATGTTCACATGCCTTAATTGAAATTTAGTTCCATGAGGCTATCATGCGTGTGAGGAGAGGAGCAGAAATATAGCTTCCTTTACTGGTCATGTCTTCACAGCCATCACAGATGGTAGCAAGTTTCTCAGCTTCGAATCCAGATCGTCCAGATGTGATCCCACTCTTGTCCTCAAGCCACACAATCGTGACAGTGTGGCATGGTGCCTGGATTAATAAACTCTGCCATAGCATTTGTCCCATAGTGGGAAAATAAAGTATAGAAGTGATACAGAATTGGGAAGGGTCACCAACTTTCCTTTTGCTCACCTATCACTATAGAAATAACTGAACTGGTTTGGCTTTCTTATGAGAAAATATGAATTGAATGGGTTTTTTTTAAAAAAAAAATAATAATCTTAATGACAGAGTCAAAGTTTTGGGCTGGGGATTTTTTTGGTGGTGGCAAGGTTGTTGCCTCTGAAGATCTGAGGAACAAAGCTGAAAAAGCATCCAACCATGGCTTCTCAGAGTTTTGAGGACAGAATTTGAAGGGATATTGTACTCAAAATGTGAATTATGCTGTGAAACATAATGAATCTATTACTTATTATAACACAGAAGATTCAGGAACAGATTCCTTAGAGACCACTAGAGTTGTAGAATTGAGTAAGGATATGTTATTGACTGCTGTACTTGGTCACATGCTAATCAGACTATGTGTATTTTAAGACCTATTTATAGTTTAATTTATGACCAATTGCACTACTTGTATGGTATTTAAAGGTGTCACAGACAGTTTGGATGTAATCCAAAAAGCAAGCAATGCTTTCTTCTTTCTCTGAGAATGAAGCAATGCACTTTTCTTTCCCTGATGAAAGATCCTGGCTCAGCAGGCTGAGCTGCCTCGCAAAATGTATATATGTCTGAAACATAAGAAGCTTGCACTGACAAAAGAAAAGCCAAAAATGAAATAAAGAAAAGGCAGCTAGCTTGATGACAAGCTGGCATGTTCAAATTTGAGGCTCAAATTCAGTGTGAATCACAACCATGTGAATCTTAACTCTGTTTCAGAATTGAAGCAGAGCTTGGATCTTGCAAACAGAGTTATTCTGCTTCAATGTGTGGAGACCTGCTCCAGTACATGGGATTGCTTGTTCATGTGCAGAGCTATGTGTAGACTGGATTATCTGGTTAATGCCCTGGAAAAGCTTTTTGATTTTTTTTTTTTTTTCTGATGAGTTACCATCTTGACACTTTTCAATTTTTTGGAAAGGCTGCCAACAGGAAGGACCGGTGGATATAATGAAAAATAGTTCCCAGGTAAATAAAAGCTGGATAGATTTTTCAGTGACACTATCAGGACTATTTTTACAACTCCTTAAAAATGCACAATTATTTCTAAAGATTTGAGAGAAGGGTTTCAGTAGAAACAGGGCATCCGTGGTTTCAGTGTCTTACTGTGCTGGGAGTTGGAGGGAGTGGGGGCAAGGAGAGGGAGAGGTAGGAACAGATTGTAATAATAAAGCCACACAATAGTATTACACATGGAGTTTAACATTAAATAAAGATTGCCCAAATTCCTACCTGCAAGTGCTTAGCCTGGTGTTTGTTACACTTCCAAGTGTGAAGGAAAAGCCACAAACATTTATCATGATTGTCAGTAAGGCCCCCTTCCGCACCTCTCCCATGCTCTCCACTCCTTTCCCTGCTTTTCAGAGCTGTCAACATCCGTGCTTTCTCAAGCCTTCATTTCTGGCCATTAGTGTGTTACGGGATTGTTTTACATGGCCTGCCTAAGGAGCAGCAGCTTGATTTGAGTGGGCAGGGAAGGGTTTTTAGGAGCTGGCAACATTCATGATATCCTCTCTGAGGCTCATATCCTTTGAATCGGTCCAGCACACACTGAGCCCTTCTCATGCAGCAGCCTTCACCAAGCACTGCCATTTTGGGGAATGCCACTCTCTGGCAGCTAGCAGTGTGCTGCAGCAGACCTCAGCTGCAGAAGTTGCTCTGCACTGAAGTCACACATCTCTTTTTGTCCTGAGGAATGTGAGAAACTTCACTTATCTCTTAGCAAATTCTTAATATGATTATTCTGTATTTATGTCTTCCTACCATGTTCCTTGTACTTTTTCTTGGGATTCAGTTCCTTTTCTTTGTCTTATTTTCTCTCTCTTACAGATGATCAAGGTTTGTTCAGTGACCATTCTTATGTTTTCCTACATTTTGTCCTTTACTTAAATATGTAGTACCGTTCTCTCAGAGTCTATCAGCAGGGGGAGTACTTTAGGAATAAATTTATTAATCCTCATTATTTTTAACCCAAATGCCAGACATTTATACAGAGAAAGTGCTTTTTGGGTGTCTGAAAATGCTGTTCTGGGGAAGGTAGATTTTTATGTCATGTGGACACAAGCGAGGTGGAAGTAGCTCTGGAGGGAAAGGGGAGGTCTGTAGGAAGGATTTTAAGAGCATCCAGGAACGATAAGAACTCACCTGAATTCTCTCTCATTGCTGTGAAATGAAAGGCAAAAGAAACCCTGCAGTGGAGGTTCATTTAGTTTCTCCATCATTTGTGAAGAGGGCTTCATGGCAGGCTGGGGTGACAGCTTCCCCCAGTTTTGTTTCTCTCCCCTGTATGACAGCCTTGAGGAGGGATGTTCTGCCAAGATTACCCATGCTCTGGCACAGGGTCATCCTTTGGTGGCTTGAGCTCCCCATGGTGCCATGCGCTGGCCCAGCACCTGCCCAGGGCCACCCTGTCCCACCTTGCTGCCCGTGCACTAACAGAGGCACCACAGCCGTGTGACCCCAGCCAAAATAAGGTCTCCTGAGTAAAGAAGCTCAGCCTAAGACTTGCTGGATGTAGCTTCTGCCATTAGCACCATGCATTGAGGGGTTTAGAGTTGCCCTAAACTCTTTCAAATAAATCCCACAAAACTTTAGGCGACCTTCTTGTCTTTCCTGGAGCAGTACAGTAGATGCCACAGTGGTTGCATCATGCATTTCAGTTTCTAGTTCCAGTAGCTCACAGAAAATGCAGTGTGGATGCTGCTTTCAGAGGGAATTATTTGCAGAACCTATGAATGAAGGAAGGAGTTAGCTAATACTTATCCCGGTTGTGATTTTTGTGATGGAACTAAGAAAGGAAGCATGTGGTTAAGATTATAAAGTGTTAATGACATGACAGTCTTCAGTCATTGTCAAACTGAACTCCATTCACAGCTAAGCATCAACGGTTTTCTCTTTTTTTTTTTTTTTTTAACCACAGCAGCTCCCCTGAGGAATCTACAGCACCAATAATTTTTAATTATCGTGATTACTAACAGATTATTTCACTTGCAGTCCCAGTTCTTGTATTTGCCCCCCTTGGTATTCCATAACTTTAATTTATGTTGCTTCACTGCTATTGGCTTTGTTTGGTAATTACACAAATAAAAAGTCCACCTTCACACTCCCGTGTGTTTTGTGTCGTCACAGTACAATAGCAACCATTGTCTACATTTTGAAGGAGGTCTAATGCAGAAATTTGCTATAAGAGTAGCCAGTATTCCAGAGACTGAAATAGATACCCCCTAGTTGCACAAAGACAACTAAATGAGATAACCTAGGGTTATTTAAATAATTTTTTGTAGCTATCAATGACTTATCTGTTTAAAATTCAGGCACTCACTCCTGACCTCTGTTGTGGTTTCTTTTCTATATCTGAGCTTAGATTGTATCATGATAAGTACTTTTATATTTGATAGTCACTGCAATTTTTTTAATAATCAGACTGTGTAGACACTTCCACGTATACAAACATGTGCCTTAAGTATTAACAATTTAATTTTATTCTTCACTTCTTCTCAGCTTTCTATAATATTTTAAAATGTACTGTAGGCTGCTAAGTGTCTTCAGTAGCTTTTTAAACTATACAGATAAGCTATGAAACCTGTATGTGGCACCTCCAGCTCTGACTCTGACATGTATTGTGGTTTCACAGAAAAGCAAGCTGCTAGCTATTGTGATTCAGATTAAATTCTTTATTTGTCAAGGAAGACTCACAGATATCCACACATTCGTACTTCTTCAGTGTTAGTGTTATACAACAGGGGAAGTTTCACTATCATTTCCCTTCCCACTCTGGGAGCTTGTAGGTGTTATCTCCTGCCTACCTTCATGTGACCTCAGTGAAGAAAGAAAATTCAAAAAGTCAGTCAGCTCTAACTCCAAGAGAAATCTACTACAGGATTGCCAACCCACCAGTGAAGTTTGGTTCAGATTAAATAGAATCATTTTATACAGATCTGTCCGTAACAAAACTTTCCCAGATGCTGTAAAATGAGCTTCTGATTCTGAGTTTATGAAAAAGAAGAGTTATACAATTTAACATGCAGATTTGTAGAGGACGGTTACTGAGGCTTCTCTCTAGCTCCTATTTATACAGATAAATCGTATGTTCTTTCTGGAGTCTTGTCCTTAATCCCTTCCAGGGACTACTTGTATCAAGAGGACTAAAATGTGGCTTCCTCCAGAGCAAGAACTTGAAGTATAAGAGGCTTGATAATCGGAAATGAGGTGGGATGGGTGAAATAAATTTTTGCACCTTGCTTCACCTTCCTTCCCTCTAAACTCAAATCAAGTTTATGCCTTCATGTTCATATCACTCTCTGAAGGAAATGTACAATGAGACAGACACAAGTGTCTCCCATGTGGCACCTCTAACCTAAGCACCTTGTGAAATGTTGAGTCTCAGAGCAACAATTTTGGTGATGGTATCAACACACACAGATACTGGGATGACATAAAAACATACACATTTAGAAAGGTTTTAGAAATCATTCCCTCTCACTCACTGTTCCCTATTTCCTTTCTGGCTTCCTTTCATCATGTTTGTATTTTGCTCCTAATGCAACATTTCTTCTTCTCCATATTTTCCCCAATGTCCCACCCTGCTCCGTAAGATCAGTCCTTTCTAAGCTAAAAATGAATATTCTTATCATGTGGAAACAAAGGGAGTGGTGTTCCAAACTGGTGAAGGAAAGCTTGAATTTTTCATGTAACTTTCAAAAATATCTCACACCTTTGTTTCAATATTAATACCGTTGAAAGCTAAGGATAAAACACACACACACACATACACACACACATATATATATATATATATATTTGCTCAAGAGGACCAAATTGTCCCTCTTGTATCACAGCCCTACTGATACAACACAACTGTAGTTCTCTGTGTGGAGGCTGCACAGAAATATGGAAGTGATTTTGAAATCAGCTATACCTTTAGTAAAGTTCTGCAAGCATGAAGTCAGAGAATTAACTGATTGAATGTTCAGAACCCAAATTTAGCCTAGATTGCATGGGAAAGCTACTCCTGATGCAGACAGTCTAGCAAAATAGGAGTAGCAGTCATGTCTGGAAAGTCTGGGGCTGCAGTCTCTGGTGTGTGTCTGTCTGTTGGTGGTGTATCAGAGTTACCTTTATTCAAGTCAGCCTAGTGATTCTCATTCCCCTGCAGGAGTATTGAATATTATCAGTTTAAACATGGTTTTATGGTCAATAAGTACTCTTCACGCTGCTGGTAAGGGCCCCCCAGGGCCAAACAAAGATCACTGGTTGTTTTAAAGGAATCTCATAAAAGTAGATTGGTCATTCTGATCACAGGCAGATGTGTGTTGTCTAAACCCTCCCTATCCCCTGCAGCCTACAGCGTGCACTTGAGGAGTTCAATAATATGAACCTCACTAATCACCACAGTGTCGCTCCAGGTCACACTGCCACCGACTGAAAGAGGAGTTCCTGTGTTAGATGCACGATGGAGTCCCGTCATGCTCTGAAGTAAAAAAGAGTCCACTGGCAAACCTGATGCTACTTACAGCCCTTAGCACACAGCTTCCTTCTCAGCTATAAACTACCCAGGGATAGTCTTTTCCCCCTCTTGTCAGCTATTCAGTCCTTCTTTCCCCATCTGCACATATCCATCCTTTCTTCTTTGCTCTCTGTTTGACTACGTGAATCTAATAGATGCTGACCTTTTCTTTTCAGAGGCCTAAGCAGGTTTCTGTAGCCACCAGCTGTTTCTCTGCTGTTCTTGCCAGCAGCTCTCATTTTAACTTTCTTCTTCTGGCAGTCTGCACAAGAAGCAGTTTGTGCATGGCCAGTGGCAAGTGGACATTGGTTTGTGCTTTAAAAAAATCTCAGACAGTATTATTTTCTGAAGTATCTTTTCCCTTTTTGGCCATTCTGCTCACTTCTGTATGGCTGCTTTTGAGCTGAGGTGTGTACAAGAGAGTTTCTTTATTATTTGCTTTAATATTTTATAAGAATTTGTTATACAGCTTGGAAAGTGTTGACAGTAAGTCCTTTTCTAATGCACCAAGGCCACTACAAGGAATGCTCTACTTGTTGTTAGGCAGACACCTGGGCTGAACTCAACAAGGCATTTGGCTAAAAATGCTCACTACTGACACATCTGTTTTATCCATCTATTGTGGAGGGAAGGAGAGAGAGAAGGAATTGTGGGGGAGACAAATTATAAAATACCCCAAAACATCAAATTATTATTTTAAATTATTTGTGTTGATGTGAATGTAGAAGAAAATTAGCTGACTTTCTGGAATCACAGCACCGAAATGACAGTGATGTATGAGATTAAAAATGCTTTCTAATAGACAGAGATGCTCTATTCATTCCTCTGCTGCAGTGCTGTGTGCAACAGAGAGACATCCAAGATTTGGCTTATAACACTGAGCCAAAAAGCACTTTATTTTTTCACTGTTCTGTTCATAGGCAAGCAATGGAGTACTTTCTCCAACCTGGCACCTATTTAAAAACAGAGCTAGTTTTTTACTTGTATGCCAATTCAGGTGTCTAAAAAAATATCTTCCAAATGTAGTGCTTTTAACATTAAAAATTCAATTTAAAGACAACAACAAAAAAATTTTAAATCCAGATGATTAAAAAACACTCGAAGGGCAGTGCTAGAAACTGATGTGTTTTTTCTGACTTGAAGATGAAATACATCTTAAAGGCAAACCAAACTACTCTGACTTATATAAGTAAGAGCAATGAAATAAGAAATATTTGCCATGTGTCATCTTACTCCTGAGAGTACTCACTAGTTATGTTCAATTCACATTTCATAAGAGGCTCTTGCTGTTGCCAAGAACAGTGATTTCCTCTCCTGAGAGCCCACATGATGGGAAGTATATAGCATATCGTGAAGTAGACAAGGATGTCAATGGGAGCTCTTCAATCCTGTAATCCTTGATATTCTGCTTCACACATGAGAGCACTTTGGCAGCTAGGAAATCTGATGAAAGCTGTTGCTGATCAAATCTCCTAGTATCTTTCCCTTAAGAGTATCACCTGTAAGACAGGCTTTATAAGGCAGTGTCTCAGGAAGCTCATGAGAACTTGCTCTCAAGCCTCTTGAAGCCAGATGAATGTCCACAGGCTTTGGATCGGCCTGTTTACTGGATAGAAAGGGTCCTTTCAAACATGCATGTTTTCATGGTTGATCAGGATCTTGACCTGACTATTTAATCTCATAGTACTAGATGGCTTGCCCATGTTGGTTCTTTTAGACACCTCCAGCTCTTGTGAGAGCGTATGTTTTCCTGTTTGGCCCACCAGTAGGCAGGGAGAAGGAAAGTAATGATTTATACAAATCCTTAGGCAACTTTGCATGAAAAATTAATTTGGGACAGAATCTCTTTCCTTTTTGTCACTTTGCTGCCCATTTAAGTAGCTCAGAACGTGCTTTTTAAGATATATTGTACTCATTGATGTTGCTTTTTTTGAATCTTTATCAAGCATTCAAGCAAGTATCAATTTATGATAGTAGCTTCAAAGTTGTGTAATGGATGTAATAATTTCCAACTTATTTGCTTGTTATTCCATGCAGAAGAAACCATTTGGGGGAAGAAAAAATAATGTTTGTCAAAAAGTTGTTTGTCAGATAATCTCTTTAAAGAAGATGGGTTTGAGCCAAAACTTCTGTACAATGAAATTCTACCATTTATGAGACTAGTAAATATAGATCTTTGCTTATTTCTTCCCATTAAATACTATAAAAGAGATAACAAGGCAAAGGCAGTGACATAAGCTTGGAGAACATAGGGCTTTACTTGAAGCTGCCATAATGTTTGTAGTTGAGATTATCAGGACTAGCCCGTAATGCAGCTCTGAGCAACCTGATCTAGTTGAAGGTGTCCCTGCTCACTGCAGGGAGGTTGGGCTAGGTGACCATTAAAGGTTCCTTTCAACCAAAACCTTTCTATGATTCTATGATTCTTAAATTATTTTTACAGAGATGGAAAGACAGCAATGACAGCTGTGCTGGACAGCACTAAAACTCTGTCCAGGTAAGCAGAAAATCCACTTGTTAGCTCAGATTCAAGGCACTGGAATTCTGGAAAAGAAAAATAGGCTAACCTTAAAATTTACATCAACCTAGAGATGGTGTACAAGCAGGATGACATGTGCCCTGCTCCTCCAGGTGTGTGTGTGTAGCCCTTGACACTCACTTTCTTTTGTTTATATGTTTCTGGAAGGAATTTACAAGGATTTGCATGATTTCAGAACACATAGTTGATGCTCACCTAATATCTGTTCTTATAACACAGCTCTCCCTGTCACTTTGTATCTCTATCTCTATGTATAAATACACATATGTATACATGTATATGTATATATGGATATATATGTCTTTACATATACTGGGAGAGAAAGAGTGAGACAGGGAAGAAGAACAGAGATTTCATTCAAGACTACTTTTTAATTACTGCATCTGTTTTCTGCATTTAAATACAAAACAGATAAATTTCGTAAGGATTTTCCAGGTAGGTTTTTTAAGAGAAATAGTATTAAGTGAAACAATGTAAGGAACATCAGGATTATCCTGTTATTCATCCATAGAAGGATTGTATCCAATAGTATTAAGCAATAATTGTCACAATGGTTTACAAATATTGTGGATAGGACTTGACCAGCTGCTGTGGGTCCTGCAATCCTGAACACATTGCAGATGATTAATTCCCATGACATTTGAGATTCTGCCCGTAACTAAGATCACACCACCTTGGACTTCTGACTCCAAATGCTCAAGAAATGTGGCACTAAAACTTCATAGGAAGACAAAGGCATCTTGTAATGCTAACTGTAAAATAAGTCATGCACTGGAGATATTTGTCCCTAACCTTGAGCAGAAGCTAATGCCTAGATTATACCTTGATGTGTTAAGGTTTTCCTCTTTATAAAAGTTTTATCTCATCTAATGTAGCTGTGTCAATTATGTATGCTCTTCTCACTCAACTGTATATTTCACTTTTGAAGTCTATTTAATTTTTTCTTGTTCTGTTCAAAAACATTTTGATTAACTTTTGTTTCATTCAAGTCTTCATTTCAAAGATAACACACTTTCACTTAACACTTTTGTTCCCACAGAACCCTTTCTGTGACTATTTTGGGGGGACACACATTATTGTCACTGTTTTATCTCAATGTTTTGTTTGTCATGTTGTGGAAAACCCAATCTTTCAAAATATATTTATTCAATCTTATTTTAGAAACAAAGACTGTAAAGTAAAATATCTTCAAGTTTGTGTTTTGTCATTTTTTTAACTTGATTTTTCTCAGTGAAAGAAATGTTAGGGGCAAAGACAGTGTATTTCACCACATGCTCTTTCACTATAAGCACAGTAATGTTTTACGAGGTATCCCTCAGAGTGACAGGGAAATAAAGCACCAGCTCTACTCCCACTGAACAGAACAATAAAACTTTATTTTTTAGTGCTGAAAGAATCAGCCCTTTTTTCCTTTGGTACCTTTTCATTTCATAGTGTGTCTCCTTGTGTTATACCATCTTGAGAATAGATATACAGGTTTTTCAGATTTACTTCTTTTCCATATTCATTACATTGTAAATTTTTAGTGTGATTCCTCTCAAGAAGTCATAAACTTTTAGTCTCGTTATGCAAAACAGTTTCTCTATCTGTATGTATCTTTGCTTGCCATTTATAAGCATTATCTACTTGTTAGGTCCTTTTTGAAGTATTATGCCCAGCACTGACCATGATTTTTTTAAAGATTTGAGGACTTTAATGACTGCGCTAAAGGTCAAAATGGCTTATCTGGGCAACAGTTTCCTTCTGTGTTATCTCACAAGCTGGGTAAAAGTGTCACATATTGGAAGTGTAGTCAAAAGTGTTGTGATGAGAAGCATGCTTATGGAAATGAGTTAGTGGCAGAGTATCACATGCCTTTGTATATTGATATTAGCCCCAGTGGTAGCATACCACCTTCTAAATGTTGTCTCCTGAGGAAGTTTCTTCCTTATGCTGAATATAAGAGCTCAGAAATACAGCTGATGCATCATGAAAAGAATGGGACAGTCAGTTTCTGTGGCCTGTATGCATTTGGTAGTGAGGTCCATGAGCTGTCGTAGAAGCAACATTTGGATGCAACAAGTTAATGATACTTGGCCGTGGTACATTTTTCCTCATGGTGTGACATAACAAACGGATCCAATACCTGTGTGACATCCTTTGGACTTCATTTTATGGAAAAGTATGACATATGCAAAATCCTACCTCAATTTTGGGTATGAAATAGACTTTTTTTGTGTGTGCATTTGTTCAGACCTGGGACTAGGAAGGAAATCAAACAGAAGAATGGTGTTTTGAAAACAATTTCAAAATAAGTTCCTTTCATGACACTTTTCTGTCACATTGTCTCTCCTGTCTCTCATGGTGATGAGAGAACGGTGAGTTGCGCTGAGATGACTGGTTGTCTTTTCTGGTATGGCCCCCATTCTTTCTATATGGAGAGGTGAAGGATACATACAGACTTATAGCTGACAAATAACTTAGGTGGTCACCTTAGACTGGATTAATCTCTGTCAGTTTTAGCAGTTCTTAGTGCTGAGGTCTCTGACCAACAATAATTTTCCGCACTTTTTTTTTTTTCCTCTTTTTTTCCACACCAGAAAAGACTACAAAAGGCAGATCACTCTTCACATCATTCTGTGCTGTTCTGCCAGGAGAAAGTTTGAACTGTAATGAGATTTATATGAGTGGGAGCTTGCACACATGGGAAGATGTAGGAGCTAGTTGAAGAGGTGCCCTCCGAGAGAAGCTCAGGTGAATGGAATGGTTTTCCATGATCCAGGATTTACTGTTTCAGAGACAAGAAACCAGTTGCATGCACATGCTATACTGGTTCAAATTTAGGAGCTATTTTTGAAAATAAGGCCCTTGACAATGTTAATTACTTATATATAATCCTTGAAATTATATTAGTGGTAGGAATTTCAACACTACTAACACAACTTAATAGAATTCTAACATTAACATTCCTTTTGTGCTGTTGAACTATCACTATACTTTAAGAAGGATATGTTTTTCAAAACTGTAAGTATGCAAGTCAAAATAACTATCGAGCTACTTGATACTGAGGGAATCGTGTCTAGAAAGACTAAAAAAACCCAACGTTTCCCTCATAAACTGATTTTATAACTGTATAATTTTTAACCTCTCATCACTATTTCATTTTGCCTCTTGGATTTAAAGGAACTGTTGATTCTGAAAGGATCTGAAGTATAAAGGAGAAACCAGGAGGTGGACAGGTGCACGTGGCAATCAACATAACCTTCATCTATGTCCTTTTTCATTAGTTTGCAAAACCATTAGAAATATGTTGCAAAATTCCCATGCTGAGCTGCCATGTTGACACAGTTCACTGGCTAACACCTTTAAACCACAGCAAATCCAATAGGTTATTGCATCCTGATACTTTTCATTAGCGAAATCCAATGGTCTGATCCCGTCCAATGGATATTTTAAAAATTGCTAAGTTCATTTTATATCCAGCGAAGGCAATCAGAGGTGCTCTGCTCATGAGGTTCATATATACAATGATGCAGGTTCAGCTAATGGTTGTCACATGGTAATAAAAGAGCAATAATAAAGCTAGATATTTGGCGACACTAAAAATCATATTTTTCTCAGCTGCTTTAACCTTTTTGCATCAAATGGTTAATAATATACGGAGCAATGGAGAGTGAATGACATTACAGCCATAACAATCATTACTGATTTCAGTTGAAAACAGGTCATATGTCACTGTGCTTGTTTCTACCTATTCAAGTACTTACCCTTCTCACTCCTTGAGCCTTATCTTCAGGAAATGCTTATTAAATTACCTTTACATAGACTTTCCTTTTAGTAGAATCACCAGGGAACTGTTTCTCCTGTTGCGATTACTGTCATTCCTACTGGGTTTTGCATTTTAGTAGCTTAGTCACAGAGCTGAGAGCAAAACCATGGCCCATACCCTGTGTAGTCCTGCAAGTTGTGCAGTTTAGCCTGACAGAAGGACATGGACACGAGTTTGCTGTGTAGCCTTGAAATTATATCCAACCTTGGTTTGCACAGGGATGCGTGGAACATATTTCAGTTCCTCCAATGGAACATGCTGTTCCCACAGCAGTGCAAACGCATTTACCCCTCTGGCCACACAAATGAGAGCATTCATTCTCTCTGCACCAGGAGTTAGCTCAATACGTATCTCCTATACTACACAGAAAAAAGAACATTAGCATATAATGACCTGGTGATGATGATCATCATTGTTATTTCCTTTAATCATAACTACATTTTTCCAAAATAAAACATGATGTGATTCAGTATGTATCCTTGACTAAGCTGTGTAGATTGCAGGGCCATTTTAAGAGCATACAGGTGGGTATGAGTTCCACGGATTGTTTTTTTTCCCACAGTTTAATATCTCAGTAAGTGTTGCAACAAACATTTCCCTGCACTGTCTTTTGTCCTGCCAGACTTCTTTGGGAATGGCGCGTATGTCTTCAGACTAGTAAGTCTATTCCTGACCCACAAACAGGTGTTTTGACAACATCCAAACACTTGGTAGTTCCTCATTAAAGCACTGTGAATGGCACATGTGAACAACCATGCAACCTTTCCCACTTTTTAGGCAGAATTTTTTTGTAAGCTCTCATTCCTTTGAATAATTTCATCAGTGAAGATTTTATTTTTAAGATTCACCTCCTGTGACTGTCATATATCAACATAATGGATAATTTATATATATATATATAT
>NW_010322792.1:0-593 GCF_000700745.2 Antrostomus carolinensis
CCAGCAGCAGGGACACTTTCCACTAGACCATTTAGCTGATGTCAGGTTGCTCTCAGAGACCCTGTTCCTCATCCTAACACACTCTGAATACCACTTGGGTGTTCAAATAGCACTAGTGGAAATGGAACATAAAGGTGGGTCATCCATTAGGTGCCCTCAGTTAGAGCCCAGGTCGCCAGAGATGTTGGACACAAGCAGAGCAGGACTCAGTCCTGACTGGGGCTGCTGAGATTCTCCTTCCAACTAGAAATCCCAGGGGTTTCCCATTTGTTTTCACACAGGGTTGAAGCAAAAGATTGAAATATAAAGTGTCAAAGAAGAGCTCTATTCTGCTGCAGGGTGAGCAGAATTTATTTTGCTGAGGTGAAGGAGGGACCGGAGGTTTCTGGAACAAGAGCAAGACCTTATAGAATCATCAAATTTTGTGAGCTGGAAGGAACCCACCAGGATGATGGAGTCCAACTCCTGTCCCTGCACAGGACAATCCCAACATTCACACCATGTCCCTGAGGGCCTTGGCCAAATGCTGCTGGAATCTTGTCAGGCTTGGTGCCATGAGCACCTCCCTGGGGAACCTGTTCCAGTGCTCCACC
>NW_010322792.1:631-933 GCF_000700745.2 Antrostomus carolinensis
CTCCCCTGCCACATCTTCCTGCCATTTCCTCTGCTCCTGGCATTCGTTGGTGGCCAGAGAGAAGAGATCAGCACCTGCCGCTCCTCTTCCCCTTGGGAGGAAGTTCTAGACCCCCAGGAGATCTCCTCTCAGTCTCCTCTTCTCCAGGATGAACAAACCAAGTGACTTCCCTTCTTCTGAACTACTGCTACTTGGCTGCTGGTATCAGCCGGATGGGATAATGCTTAAGTGGTGGTGAGTAGTGGGTTGGTAGGGACATAGCAGCCTTCCAGTACCTGAAGGGGCTACAAGAAAGCTGGGGA
>NW_010322792.1:1051-5117 GCF_000700745.2 Antrostomus carolinensis
GTTGGGCAGTGAAGCTGTGGCTGCTCCTCCCTGGAAGTGTTTGTGGCCAGGTTGGATGAGGCTTTGAGCAACCTGGTCTATTGGAAGGTGTCCCTGCTGCTGGCAGGGGGGTTGGGACTGAATGAGCTTTAAGGTCTCTTCCAACCCAAACCATTCTATGATTCTATGACATGGGATCTAATGGGACATAAAAATGGACTCACTGCAGGATTAGGAGGGAATCAGAGGCAGTGATTTGTGAAATGCAAGAGGTAGCAACAGTGAAGGAGGGAGTCAGCATAAGCCTGGCCAGCCGTGGACCTTCCTGTGGGAAGATGGGGACAGGAGCGAAGGAGTCATACAAAGTTGGGTGAGATTGGCTGAGTCAAGGGGAAAGAAAACTCCCTCTCTGACTCTGGGAGAGCCAGAAAAAAGCCTGAGGGTGGTAGAGAGAATTAATGACCAAATGAGCTGGAAGAGGTGAAGAGATCACAGCTGAAAGGATGTGGGGCTTGATGGAGGAGCAGGAATTAGGTGGAGATGGGGCAGTGCTAAATGAGAGAGCAATTACAGTTGGAAGAGCCTCTTCATAGGGTGCTTGAAGTCCTCCCACTGACTTCCTCAGCTTTCCTGAAGAAGTAACCTGTGAGTAGATGATGCAATTGAAAAAAGTCTGTAAGCAGCCTGTGTTAAAGGAGTTTTGTGCTTGGTTAAGAGCTCAGCTTCATATCTTTAGCCCAGAAGATCTCAGGTTAAAGATTTAGGGATCCCTCTGGAAAGCTTTACCTGTTTAAACCAGTCCACCTTGATGCCCAGCTTCTGCTGGACTTGAAGGAGGGATCACAAATGTGGGGAGATTATGGTGCCAGAGGGAGTTGTTCAGTGGGAGCAGTGAACCCACAGGCATTCAGGAAGTGAAGTGGTAGGGCTGAAACAGTAAAACACTGTGGTCTTCCAGCAGAAAGATTCCCAAGCTGCCTCAGGTAACTTCTCCACCCATAAGTTAGTATTTCAATTAGCAAAGACCAAGATGGGCAAGGGGGCAAGATAGATTTCTGCTTACTTCTTTCAGGAGATTACTCCAGAAGGATCTTCACAAGTGGGACACGTTCCTCTAATGATCCCTGGAGTCCATCTATGTCCTCAGATCTGTTCCCAAGTGCTTTGTGCTTGATCAGGTGGAGCAGAGTGGGACAGTGATGGCAGAAAGGTTTCCCTTGATGGTCACCACACTGATGGTCTCTCCTGGCTGTTGTTTGGAAAGGTTGTGTGCAGCGTGGAGACCTCTCCAGAGGTTTGACACATGCTACCATGTGGTGTTTGGACAGCTCCAACCTCTGCAATGCTTCAGCATGGCCCTATCCAAAGAGATAATTCTGCTGACTTCCCTCCTGCCCCATCCAAGTTCCAGGAATTCTTCTGCCCTCAATCAAATTCCCATTGACCCTCCTGTTTCTCTATGAACCCAATAAATAACCTGAAATGTTCCCAAAAATACTGAGCATTTCATCTGGCTTTAAAAAATAAATAAATACATTGATAAACAAGAGAGACTAGAAATTACTTGAGATGTTGAAATTCTCAATGTTAATGAAAAACAGGCAGCCTGGCCAGCTGGGGGGCTTTCGGAGGCAGGTAAAGCTATGAATATGGGTTTTTATCAACTCATCTAATTTCCTTGACAGATGTGGAAGGGAAAGGGAAAGGGAAAGGAAAGGAAAGGAAAGGAAAGGAAAGGAAAGGAAAGGAAAGGAAAGGAAAGGGGAAAAGAAAAGGAAAGGAAAGAGGAAAGAAAATAAAAGGAAAGAGGGAAAGAAAAGGGGAAAAGAAAAGGAAAGGAAAGAGGAAAGAAAATAAAAGGAAAGAGGGAAAGAAAAGGGGAAAAGAAAAGGAAAGAAGAGAAGAGAAGAGAAGAGAAAGGAAAAAAGGAAAAGAGAAGAGAAGAGAAGAGAAGAGAAAAGAAAAGAAAAGAAAAGAAAAGAAAAGAAAAGAAAAGAAAAGAAAAGAAGTCGTTGATTTCTCGCTCTGAGCCAGACCTGAAGGATGAGAAATCTCAAGCTTTCAATAAATGTTTTACATGGATCAAAACTCTATTTTTGGTTCTGCTGTGTAAAAACAAAAGCAAATGAATAACACTGTCCCTGTTGGAGTCAAGCTTTGTTTCTCCTTTTGAATTCTTTTTTTTTTTTTTTTTTCCTTTCCACACTGTGAAGGGAACACGCCAGGGGTCAGGCACAGTTCAGAAATATCTACAGTCCAGGCAGGATTTGATGATTCAAGCCTGGGTTCTTCTCTGACTCCCAGATCCACAAATGAAATGAATTTCTTCCGTAATAACAAACCTTGGCCTGTTCCAATACAGAAATGGCACCAGTACAAGGTAGAAACGAATCCAAAAGAAGATGGTCTTGAAATATCTGCTACTGCTTGTTATTAGATTTCCTACCAAATAAAAAAACCCAACAACCCTACAATCCTGCATGAAAAGTTTTCTATCGAACACCAGCCAGTGCTTGTTTCACTAGAGCCCAGTGATATTCTCAAACCTGGCTCGTTTCCCCCCCCCAAAAAAAAGGGAATTAAAATAGATGAGTGAATTCCTCTAATGCTGAATAATAACCATGAGCAAAAGAGCCTGTGGTGGAACAGAGAAGCTCGTGAGATAGTCCAGGGCAGGAGCAGGTGAGGAGAGACAAACAAGTCTTATTTTCATCATTCATCATCATCTCCGATGGGAGATTCGCTATTTCTATTCAACCACCAAGAGAAAAAAATGCAACAGCATCATCTAGATCATAGAATCATAGAATCATGGAATGGTTTGGGTTGGAAGGGACCTTAAAGATCATCCAGTTCCAACCCCCCTGCCAGAAGCAGGGACACCTTCCACTAGACCAGGTTGTTCAAAGCCTCATCCAGCCTGGCCTTCAACACTTCCAGGGAGGAGCAGCCACAACTTCCTTGGGCAACCTGTTCCAGTGTCTGACCACCCTCACAGTGAAGAACTTCTTCCTAATATCTCATCTAAACCTCCCCTCTTTCAGCTTAAACCCATTTCCCCTTGTTTTGTCATTAACTGCCCTTATGAAAAGTCCTTCCCCAGCTTTCTTCTAGCCCCTTCAGGTACTGGGAGGCTGCTAGAAGGTCTCCCTGGAGCCTTCTCTTCTCCAGGCTGAACAGCCCCAACTCTTTCAGCTTGTCTTCATAAGAGAGGTGCTCCAGCTCTTGGATCATCTCAAGAATAGATCTCAAGAATATCTCCAGAACTAGAGAGGAGATTCAGGCCACTTGGATTTGAAGCATCACGGTGACATACCAGGAGAGTTGCTGGGAATTTGGTAATGGAGGAAAAATTATCTCCTTTTCCAACTAGGGATGGAAGTGGATGGGAATGGGAAGAAATACTCCCTCCAGTATAGCCATTTCTGATAAGAATGGTTCTGTGCTGGTCACAACTGGTTGAGGTTGGGACATGTGGTGGTTTTAGCCTGGCCAGTAGTTAAACACCAAGCAGTCGCTCACTCACCCAACCCCAGCCAGGAAATGGGGGAGAGAATCAGAAGGGTAAAAGTGAGAGAACTTGTGGGTTGAGATTAAAACAATTTATTCATTAAAATCAAATTGAAAATAATTATGATAATAACAGTAATGGAATATGCAAATGAGTGAGGCACAGTACAATTGCTCACCATCCACCAACCGATACCCAGCCCATTCCCCAGTGATCCCAGAGCAGAGACAATCCCCAAATCTCCAAACTCTCCAAAACTGGGAGATTGAGCCACCTCCCAATGCTCAAAGAGAGAGAAAATCCAAAAGATCTCCAAGCTTCCTGGTCAACTCTCATTAATATACTGAACATGACATGATATGACATGGAATATCTCATTGACACATCCAAATGCCAGTTTGGGTTTGCTAATTTTCTGTTCTTCCCTTGAGTTCCTTCTGCACCTGCAGACCAGCAAAAGATGGGAAGTTGGAATGTCCTTGATATTTTTTAGCAACAACTAAAAACATCAGTATGTTATCAACTTATCTTCACTGAAAGGGTTCTCAGGCGTTGGAACAGGCTGCTCAGGGAAGT
>NW_010322792.1:5276-8873 GCF_000700745.2 Antrostomus carolinensis
CCCTTGAGTTCCTTCTGCACCTGCAGACCAGCAAAAGATGGGAAGTTGGAATGTCCTTGATATTTTTTAGCAACAACTAAAAACATCAGTATGTTATCAACTTATCTTCACTGAAAGGGTTGTCAAGCATTGGAACAGGCTGCTCAGGGAAGTGGTGGAGTCACCATCCATGGAGGGATTTAAAAGATGGATAGATGAGGTGTTGAGGGACATGGTTTAGAGGTGCAATTGGTAGTGTTGGGTTAATGGTTGGACTCCATAATCTTAAAGGTCTTTTCCAACCACTATGATTCTATGCTTTAGTGGTTTAGTGGAGCATGGTGGTGTTGGGTTGAGGGTTGGACTTGATGATCTTAGAGGTCTTTTCCAACCTTAATGATTCTGTGATTCTATGAATATTCTTCTCGTAACAAATCCCACACTGAAATCAATACAGAGCACTATTTTAGCTACCAAGAAGAGAATCAGCTCTCTCCTGGTGAAACTAGGACAGGACAAGACCCTTTGGCAGCTTCAACACATTCCTGTGGGCATGGTAGCAGTCAGGTTCAGCTTGCTCAGGCTGGAGATCAGTCCCTCCTCTCTCATTCCCCATTTGGTGGGGTTGATGTGGGTATCACCTCCCCATTTCCCATCCTTAACCCTTCCCCTGAACCTCACAGAACAGGTACCACTCACATAACTTGGAGGCTTCCCAACCGAGCAGATGGAGCAACAAGAAGCTGGGGAAAGATGATAATCCAGCCAATTAGCAATCAAGGACTGAGCCATGGCCCACCTATGGACTCACCACTGTCCAACATCCAGCCTTGGATCTCTTTCCAGCTGATACCATATGCAGTCTATTTAAGAGCTTCATTTTTGGATTGAGCCTGCTGGAATCTGAACTGTTTTTACTACTTCTTCAGGCCAGTTTTTCTCAGTCTTGGCCAGTGCCCCTGATTTCCAACCTCATATCACACTGTAGTATCGTTTTATTTTATTCTCAGCAGCTGCTTGAGCTTCCAGGCAGGATAGACTGGAACTGAGTATTTTCTTGGAGAAACCTCTTGCTTCTGGGGTGGGTACTGGTTGTGCAGCCAGCCTGAGTTGCATCAGGAACAAAGAAATTCAAACCTCACACCAAGTTCTAGGTTGCTTCATCATCGAGCTGACCACCTGATGTGAAATAAGGGGAAAATGTGGTCTCCTGAAGAGAGCATCTCACTCCAAGAAGGACATGGAGGTGCTGGAGCGTGTCCAGAGAAGGGAACGGAGCTGGGGAAGGGTCTGGAGCACAAGTGTGCTGAGTTCCCTTGTGGCTGAGGGAACTGGGGGTGTTGAGCCTGGAGAAAAGGAGGCTGAGGGGAGCCCTTGTGGCTCTGTGCAAGTCCCTTGGAGGAGGGTGGAGAGAGGTGGGGGTGGGTCTGTTCAACCAAGGCCCAAGGGACAGGACCAGAGGAAATGGGCTCCAGTTGTGGCCAGGGCAGTTGAGATGGGATGTGAGGAAGAATTTCTTTGCTGCAAGGGTTCTGAGGCATTGGAAGGGGTTGCCCAGGGCAGTGGTGGAGTCCCCATCCCTGGAGGGATTGAAGAGTCGTGTAGACATAGTGCTGAGGGACATGGGTTAGTGGTGGAGTTGTCAGTGTTGGGTTCATGGTTGGACTCCATGATCTTCAAGGGCTTTTCCAGTCTGGGGAACTCTGGGATTCTCTCCTCGCTGTCCTACTTTCCTACCTTGATCCAGGTATCACCCCTGCCTGGGCTGCTGCAATCCACGGGGCTCTCTCTGGTATGGAGAACATGTCTATACCATGTTAAGGAGCTGGCAGAACCATGTGTACCTGGCACGCTGCCTACCTCTCCTGTTAGAAACCTGCCTCTGCTAAATCCTGCTGCTGTTTCCAGTCCTCAGCTGGCATCAGAACAAGACTCATCCTCTCCCAGTGAAGCTCGGTGTCCTTTATCCAGTCACTCATTTGCTCACCAGCCAAGCAATGTGCTTGTCTACATTCAAAGAGGGCCAGGAGAAAGGATGACAGACCAGTAGCTAATGGGCTCACCATTTAATTGACCCATTTCTGTCCCCCATCCCAAGAATCTTGCACCATGAGCCAAGATGCCCAGTGCAGACATGTCTACCAGCTCCATGGCATGGAGCTGGTAGACATGGGAAAGCTGGCTCCCCTGGGGAAGGGTCCCAGGAAAATGATGAGCCCCCCAGGAAGGCAATCAAACATTGGAACAGGCTTATCAGGGAAGTGGTGGAGTCACCATCCCTGGTGGGATTTAAAGGATGGGTAGATGTGGTGCTTAAGGACATGATTTAGAGGTGGAATTGATAGTGTTGGGTTTATGGTTGGACTCAATGATCTTAAAGATCTTTTCCAACCACTATGATTCTAAGGAAACGTGGAAGGAGTGCTCAAGCAGTGTTTGGCACTGGGTGCCTACAGGAGAGGTTTAATCTTGGAAAGGAGAAAGGAAAAATGTTTCAAGGACTGTTAGACAAAGAGACAACCCTTCCTTCAAGACACACAATCTTGTGATTAACCTGCAGTGGGAGATGCCTTCTGCTCAGTATCAGCGGAGACAGTGAAAAGAAATCTTAGATCCAGTTGTATCTGCAAGTGGAATTCGGTGCTTGAAGGATAAATACCTATTTTCATGTTGGAAAGTAGCCGGTGCTCACCCACAGACTCTGGCAAAGAGCTCCACAGGAGCAGGGAAAGGAGATCAGGGCTTTGGTTTCATGTCTCGTTGGAAATATGGCACGTCCCCCCTCATTCCTTCCCTTAGCAATCTTTTTTGTTTCATGCTGACTGGAGGGAAGACGATGGCCCCTTCCAGGCCAACCCCTCTTTTCCTGTAGCATTGTGGGTTCTCCACGGAGGTCGGCTGCTCAAGAAGTGGCAAAGAGGCCAAATCTCTGTAGGGGCTGCTGAGAACACAGCTGGAGGTGGCAAGACTTGCAGACAAAAAGCAACTTGCTGACAACACTCAACTAAGGGGGGGTTTTTTTGGCCTTTTTTTTTTTTTTTCCCCTTCCAACTCCAAGGAACTCCCTGTTCTTTGCACTCCAGAAGCTTCTGGCATAAGCAAAAAAACCCCAATAGATTCAAAAGCCATGCTTAGGAGGTGGCAAACAGAAGAACAGAAAGCAGGTGAGATCCTTCATGTCTATTTTTTTACCTTCTGAAGACTGCTTTCCACGTAGGTTCCTTGAGGGAGTTGCTAATGGTTGGGTCTGAAGACAAGGCTTGAGGTGCCATCAGCAGCTTTTTGCTGCAGTCTGGGAGAATGAACCATTTCCCTCAATTTCCTGCCATGAACTTTTCCCAGACTGACTGAGCTGGACAGGGAGTCTGGGAGCAGTAGAAACCTGGAGCCATCTCTCCTGTAGTGCATCCTTGCATGAGATGTGCTCCAACAGACTCAAACAAAAGTTTGCTGTGCTTCTGCTGCTGCTGTGGAGAAGTTTTTTCATGACCAGGTCATATATTTTCTTCTCCACACCATTCTTGCTTCTGTATAATCCGTATAAGTTGAAGGGGGTGGTGCCATAAAGAAATGATGTTTAACCCTTGAAATCAGAGAGTCACAGACTGGTGGGGTTGG
>NW_010322793.1:0-6085 GCF_000700745.2 Antrostomus carolinensis
ACCACCCACCAACCAATGCCCAGTCCATTCCCGGATAGTGATCCTAGAGAACAGAAAATCCCAAAACACCAATCCTGGAAGAGAGGAAGAGCCTTCTGGCCAACCCTCATTTATATACTGAACATGACATTATATGATATGGAATATCCCATTGGCCAGTTTGTGTCTGTTGCTCTTGCTATGCTCCTACCCCACTTGTGCAAGTCCTTCTTGTGCACCTGCACACTAGGTAAACATGAGAAGTTGAAAAGCCCTTGATTTCTTAGGAACAAGTAAAACCATCAGTAATAACAAATCCCATACTAAATCCAAAACATAGCACTATTCTAGCTACTGAGAAGAAAGTTAACTCTATCCCAGCCAAAATCAGGACAAACACTAAATATCATGCGGCCAAAAATGGGAAAAATACTTTTCATGGAAATAAAAAATTCACATCTTTTTACAAATGATTTAACAGTTAATATTATATTAACCAATGGTGGCAAATATTATGGTGAAAAAGGTAATAAATAAACTGAGTAAGAGTTTGCTGGTGCACAGAAGGAGTTTAGAAAACAAAGTCCAGGTTTGTTTAATCAGGGTTCTTCTGTCAGATACAGAGGCTTTTCCTGGCTGGCTGTGTGTGAATTCACACAACACACAGCAGGCACATGCAAGCAGCTATTGTCCCTGCCCTGGCAAGTGGCACCTGGTTGCGGTGACCCCAGTAGCAGATCCAGAGCCTGAGCCCTGCCGAGCTGCACCAGCTCAGCCACGGCAGCCCGCAGTACCGTCAGCTGTGGGCTTCAGACTGCCAGGAGCACAGAGACTCAGCAGCCCACAACAGACTATGTAGACACAGCCAATAAATATTAATCTGCTGCCAAGTTACTTAAGATTTGATCCATACAGTATTTAGCACTGAAAAAAGCAGATGTGTGAAAAAATACCTGCCTCCACATAAGCAAAAAAAAGGAAGCATAAAACTGACCTGGTTTCAGATTTCATTATAAATGTAAAAGCAAAGCTCTGTGAATAAAACCATCACATTCCTGAGTACTTTTTTCTTCAGTAGAGGCCACCAGCTTTTTAAAAAATCATACTTTATTTAATTAATAAGAGCAGCTACCTTAGGCTAGACCAGAATCTCCATTTAGCCTTGTATCACATCTCTTACCTGCCCATCAGCAAGTTTCAAGGCAAACAGTAAAAGATGCAGGATGGCCATCGATTGAGCCTTCCCCCCACACACCCTTCAGAACATCACACTCCTAAATGGAATTTGTATGGCTTTAACTTCCAGCCATTAGTACTTATAGATGGCTTGGTTGCAATTCAGAACTGTTTTATCATAATCTTTGCTAAAAAAGAGAGTAAGAGGCGTTTGTACAATTCACACAGCACATTTATTCTGGGTGTTTGTTTCCTGGTTTGCAAGTTTATACTTTCAGCTTCACAATATTTGTTTAATGTAATGACTCCCAAGTTTAACATAGTATGCTTTAAATTGTACAGTCAGCTCAAAAAATAAAGCTATTCAACTAATGTATATCTTGAAGTTATTTATAAACAAACAGGTCCTGAACGCAGACACATCATCTAAACCAGTTTAAAAAGGCTGTATTGGATTCATTTTTATGCTGCTTGTTGTAAAAAACAAATTTGGAAAAATCTATTGTGATAAAGAATATATCTGTTGTAAAGAAAATAAATCCTTCAAATAGCCCGTGCCATTGCTTTGGAAGTCTGAGACAAATCTTCTGGTCTAAGAGATGTAAAGACCTTCATCGGATCTAATTAGTCAGAAATCAAGTGACTAAGTATTCAGCAGATACTTGAAGCAGGTTTTACATCCACATCAGAAAACAGAAGGGAAGAATAAGGCAGAAAGAAACTAGTAGTTTAAAAAAGAGAGCATGTGGCATCATGTCCTACATGTAATTTAGAAACTTAGATAAAGCACTAAACAAATCTGGCCCATGGCACTCCAGGGTAGATGGGTTAAAACAGTAACTTTAGAATTAGAAAAAAGACTAAAAATGCAATCAGCTTTGACTTAGGTATTTCAAATCTTTCAAAGAGCATCTTTTAGGGAATTTCTAGAAAATGCTACATACAGAAGAGTCTTTTTGTGCCTGGCACATGATGGCAGCTGGAGCAGGTTGGTATCCTGTGAGAACCCGAGAGCTCCTTTCTGATCCTGTTCACCATGTTGTCGAGCACACTTACTCATAAAAATAAATGAATGAAGATAAAACTCAGGGTAAAATTCTGCCTGCTGAAGTCAATGACAGCTCTGTCATTGGAAAGGCTTTACCTATTATATTTTCTCACTTAATTTCTCCTTCAAGCGCAGAGTTTTGTGTTAAAGTGTGTTTGCAGCCTGCTCAGAGGTGAACAGTGAGCACATCCACATGCCAGAGGTCCTGGTACATCACCTGGGAGCCCCCCACCTGCCTCCGGACAGCCTGGGAGGCAGCCAGCCTGCCAACACCACTACTGCTAGGCTTTTTCTCTTCAAATACAGTATTTTGTTTCAAAAGGACAGGATAGGGCTGGCTGCTCCATAATTTACACTGCAGGTTACATGGTAGGCCCCCATAGCCTTCTCCTACCTTCTAAGTGCATAAGTAGAGTTAATTAATTTTTAAATTCAAGTGTAAAAACGTGTTTTCCAATAACAACAGACTTAAAACAACAGTGAGTTGTTTAAATCCTGAGTCAGATAAAGCAAAGCAATAGCTGCTCTGATTCAGCTCAGAGCTGTCAGGACACTATTTGTCTCGATAGTTTGAAGCTTTGCTAAAAATTCGTTTCTACTTTTTATAGTGATTTTTCATTATTCTGGTCTTGTCAAGCCACGGGACCAGAATAAATACTGATAGTAAAGAGTCTCAGCTCAGTCACACAGATAATTGTAAATTACACGTGATCATTAAAGCTATAATGTCTGATTTTTTATTGATATTAGCTGTCTCTCAAAATGCTCAGAAAATAACATTGTTAATGTTACAGTTTTTTCTTAGGATACTTTCGTTGATACCGACAAACCACAAACAGAAAAGTTAATGTCAAATCATCCACAATTCAATCAGGAAGACACTCACTAAATGTAAGAGACTGCAGAGTCTTTAGTGTCTAATTAACCCTTTCTGCAGTGTCAATCAGCTTGATGACCAGGCAGTATGTCTGAGGACATAAAGGATTCCCTTCTGGTTCTCACCTCTACCACTCCCAAGACACCAATGTTACCAGCCCATTGGTGGACAAACATGACAAAAATTCAAGTGCTAGTGAAAAAAAAAATGGTGGAAATGAAACATTTTGCAAAGAAATGGAAGAGAGGAGATCAGAAATACATATAAATCATGGTACTTGCTTAGAAGACAGTGAGACGGGAAGAAAGGTGAATTTAGCAGTGTTTGAAAGCAGGTTACTCGACAGGGGGGATAAGCAGCAGAAAACCCATCATCAGCTGTAGTCATGCACATGGAGAACCCAAGGCCAACTTACAAACTATGCTTCCCACACTTGGGATCCTTTACTGAAGGACAGAAGCACAATTACATCAATTTTCAGAGGATGGAGAGCTTGAACACTCAGAGGTTCTCAGCAATGACAGTGTTTAAGACAGGTTTTTCATTACTGCTGAAAATACCTGTACAAGCTACAATCAGGTCACTTTAAAAAAACAAAACAAAACAAAACAAAAAACAATTAACCAATCAAACAAACAAAAAAGACCCATCTCTATATGACAGATCAAAATTGTGATTGGTAACCTGAATATCACTTCAGAACACATCAAGTTTCACTTCTGATTAACTTGCTAAACAACAAAATTATGAATTCTTCTTTCCTAGAAAACCGTGCAGCAATTACAGGGGAACCTGTTAACAGACACCAAAGGGACTGATAATTTTATAGCCATTAAATAATGCAGCATGATTAATTTAAAGGCATTTTATTAGGGCTAGATTTCCTTGGCTTTTAGGATAAATTAAGACATTTTTTACTATTAGCACAGCTTAAACTGTACTAAGAGCAAAGTCTAATTAACTTCCTCAGTGTCTTACCTGCATTAGAGAGAATTCTCTTCATACTGAATCTCTACCCCTTTTTTCCTATCACTAGGAAAATTTTGTGCTTTACAAACGGGTAATACTGGAAATACTAAATGTTATCTGCAGAAGATGTTCCAGAAGCTGTCAAGGAATATGCCAAAATACACAGAGGTCCTTTACCTCTGGATGTCTGGTTTTGCCAACTACTTCTGCACTCATCTGTGACCTGGCAGCAAGTGTTGCAAGAGTTTGCCTGGAAGGTGGGTCACACAGTAAGCCAGGGGATTAAGAAAGCTTGCCAAAAACTGCAAGAATGGAAGGTATTTCCAAAAACATTCATTGGGGGGGGAAAAGCTGGATCTATTCCTGATCCCCATGAAGGGTGTGCTTCTGAATAGAAGAGTACTCTCTCACCTATTCATGTTTCCCTGAATTACTTATAAACTAGTAGAATTTTGCAATTTAAATTTAAAAAGTAAAAAACCTCTGTTTTGTATTACACACTGATGTTTGGGGTTTTTTTAACCAAATTTTCACAGTTGGCCTACCTCTGCCAATAAATGCAATTATCTGCACTGTGACAAAACAAACTACTTTCATTCTGAAATTCATTTTGCACATCTATAAACTTTATTAAAAATATTTATTTACAATAGTAAGAACAGTCTTCCACATTTTCTTCTAATGGCTGATAGGAAATATTAGAATAGACAGTCCAAGCCAGTAACTTATCATGAGAATTGTGGAGTCCAAGCAAACAAACAGAATAGGAAAGAATAATAGAGGGTGCACGGGAATTGCACAGCTCACCTCATAGAAGGCCATGGCTGAATGTCTTGTAGACTACACTGCTCTTTAGAAAGAGCCTTACTGTTAAAAAACCACTATCATGGACAGCCTGCTGGCCCTGCTATTTGGAAAGGGAAACATTTCCCTATAGTTCATCCAAAAGCTAACAAATAGCTGCTACAATCAATGAGTAATTTAGATGCATAATTCAGACAGGAATAAAATGGTGGAAAACAATGCACAATATTTTAATAAGTTAACATGGACAACATTGCTAAACCAACATTTTCTAGGCAGCTGCTATGGCTGTCATTTCTATTGCATTTCCCAGCAACCATTAATGTAATTACTTCTTGACGATGAAACTTTATTTTTAGGCTGATTCCACACACTAGCAAGACATATGTGATCACACTGGAAAAGGTGTGTAACAGTTTGTGTATGTTTTCCCAACCCACAGTAACTTTTTGGACCTACTGGCTGGTTCCAGGCAGTGCAGCAGGGGTGAGAAACTTGCTAAGTTCCCACAAGCTTCACAAAAATAACATCCTGGTAGAGAAGAGACACCTTATCAGTGTCCCAGCTGAGAGAGAAACTACATCACAAGGACATACCTTTTATTCGACACTAGAGAATGCTCTTTGAAATGCCATAGTCATAAGAAAAGCTTTAGCTGGCACTGTTGCCTTCTTAGATGTGAGGTAACAGCACAAGAAAATGCATTGGGAATCCAGGCTACAATAATACGATGTTCCTGTTCCTTGGCATTCAGTCCATTTTTAGGACAAGTTGGTTCATTTTTCCAGAGGTTTTTACTACTCAGGACTGCCAGGAGTCTTGAGTTGAGCCCAACTATGAGAAATTGGATAAATGATACTCCTAGGCACAAAATAATTTCTTACTGAAATTCTACTTGAGTATTTTGTGTGAAACGTGATTGAGAAGATGGCTGCATAAAGGATCTATCTGAATTTTAGTATCTTCGCTCAATTTTGCAGCATTCTTTCCTTTTATATTAGTGCAACATTAGACAGCAACTGAAGGAAAATGCCAATCTCATTGGTACTTGAACGAAGACACAGTATTTTTTACCAAAACAGAGTCTGACCTGGTCAATTAAATTAATCTCTCTGTTTACTTTGTGGTCATTGTTAAAAGAAAACTCCAAGCTAGGTTCTGTCCATCAGCAGTATGCATTTTTAAAGTATATTTCTTTCATGCTGTATTTGGTTTGTGTGGCAAGGTTTTGG
>NW_010322794.1:0-13388 GCF_000700745.2 Antrostomus carolinensis
TATTTTATTTTATTTTATTTTATTTCATTTTTAAATTTAACTGTTTAGCTGCTTATATATTTGAGGCTGCAACTTATTACTGAACTATAGCTAGAAGGAGATGACAGGACTTTCTGATGCATCCAGGTAGTCTCCACAGCTGAAGCTACATCACACTATGCACCCCTGTATCCTCCTTTATGTTCTGAGAGGACTGTTTGCTTTTGTTTAGCCACGAGATCTGTTTTGTTCCCTCCAGGACAGGGATTCTTCGCTTATGCAATAGCAATATCCTGCTTTAACAGGCAACAACTTGTTGGATGGAGTGCCTGAGGGGTTTGAGTGACTGCTGAAACTCCCTGTCTGATACTCGTGGGGTGGTGTGCTTGCCCAGAGAACTGCATCCAAGTCTACAGCTAGAAGGATGATTAAGAAAACTCCTCAAGTTCAGAGCTGGCTGTTTTGTTGGTGGTTTAAAGGAATAGTTTTCTGCTAACATTAAATAATCTGGAGTAGGGATTGGCAGGCAATTTTTTTTAAGCATTTGCGTGCTTATGTAATAAGCTGCTTATTACATTTGCGTAACCAAAAAGTTGGAGAATATGAAATTTTAGGGCAACATCTGGTATCGAGAGGACCAGCTTTATAAGTATCATTTACCTCCTTTAGTTTTTAAAAATTACAAAATCCTGCAAAGACAGAAGGTGCACACCATTTCACATTGGTTGACTTTGCTTCCCTGGAACAAATTACTGTACTTGGATAGGAAAATAGATTTGGTTGGTTTGTTCTTCGCAGGATCCAGTTTCTCCTCCACATACGATGAGACCCTCACTTTTGGGCCCCTCACTCCAAGAAGGACATGGAGGTGCTGGAGTGTGTCCAGAGAAGGGCAACGGAGCTGGGGAAGGGTCTGGAGCACAAGTGTGCTGAGTTCCCGGCTGAGGGAACTGGGGTTGTTGAGCCTGGAGAAAAGGAGGCTGAGGGGAGACCTTCTGGCTCTGTCCAAGTCCCTTGGAGGAGGGTGCAGAGAGGTGGGGGTGGGTCTGTTCACCCAAGGACCAAGGGACAGGACAAGAGGAAATGGGCTCCAGTTGTGTCCAGGGCAGTTGAGATGGGATGTGAGGAAGAATTTCTTTGCTGAAAGGGTTCTGAGGCATTGGAAGGGGTTGCCCAGGGCAGTGGTGGAGTCCCCATCCCTGGAGGGATTGAAGAGTCGTGTAGACATAGTGCTGAGGGACATGGGTTAGTCTGTCAGTGTTGGGTTAATGGTTGGACTTGATGAGCTTAAAGGTCTTTTCCAATGGAGGCAATACTGTGATTCTGTGAGACAGTTTCCTCAGTGGCTGAGAAAATGGGATGCAGTCATACCTCTTGCAGGAGGCCACTGAACTAAGAGTGGTCAGGGCTCGCTGAGGATGGGCAAGTGAGGACTCATATGGCAATGTGGGCATCCCTACCCAACCAGATGTGCTGGAGAAAGCTGTCCCTGCAGTTTCTGTGCCACTGGGCTGGTGTCTCACTCCGGGCTTTGCAGAGAACTCTAGTCTGAGTGGGGTTGTGGCCACCTCCTGACAGCCTGACTCCTACATACTCAAGTGTAGCATCCCTTCAGTCCTACGCTTTCTCAGCAAGCTCAATATTTTCCCAGTTGGTGAACAGAGAAACACTTAAAGGTCAATATCTAAGGAGACATTTTAACCCATTAGCAGCAGTACCAAGGTAGAAGAAAACTGAAGGTGAAGAATGACCATTTATCCATTTTGCCAACATCAATGGTCTCCATTTGCTGCTGTGAATTAGTGGCAGAAGGATGCTCCTCATGCTGGATGCCTGTCTTGGTTACATTTCCTGAGTGGATGACTTGGGGCTCTAATTCTTTGCATCACAGTGCATAGATCCATTGAGTGAAGCAGAAGAAAAGTTTCTGAGAAATGGTTTTGAAAAAAAAAAAGTTGTTTATTCACGTGGTTACACTGATAAGAGAACAGCAGTTAGCACTTTGGGAAGGCACAGACAGTTTCTTATTCTAATACACATTTATTCTCCAACCTGGTTCTCATCCTCAGTGGCAAACGTGTGGTAATGGCGTGTGCTGGCTAATGAACAAAATCAAATCACATTATTTGCTGTAGCTACTTTCTTCAGGCTGTATTTAATTGATAGGTAATGGATAGAAAAGAAAACTGCCTGAAGCTTAAGTTGCTTGTCAATTAAAATAATTAAATAAAGTTTGGGAATGTTTAATTCTAAATGATTTTTTTAAAGTTGGGTTTTGTTTTGTTTTGTTTTTTTTTAATTTCCCCCTCTAGAAAATGGCTGTTCCACCTGCTTACGCTGATCTGGGCAAATCTGCCAGAGATGTTTTCACCAAGGGATATGGTAAATAAAACCAATATAAGTTTGGTCTTTCACTCTCTACCTGATTCCTGAAACTTTTAGGATTTTATTGCTCTTCTCTGATAAATATGCCAATAATTTCCATTAGAATCCAGAGGATTTTCTGTCGTAGCTTCACATTGCCCTTGCTGTCTGGAAAGGCAGGATAACTTACTTATCTTTTGACAAAATTCTTCCTGTTCCCCATAGGACCATTGTCTGCTTTGAAAGAAAATAGTGTGTTGTATTTTGACTCTTTCTTTGTATCATAAATGGGATCATTGATGTCAGTAGTTTGCTTATGAATAAAACGCTGCTCAGTATGAATAAAGACATTATTACCTAATTTGGTCCCAATTATATTGCTGATGACAGTAGGATTAATCAGTCTGAAGTGAATACAAGCTGCGTAATCTGCTTCATAAAAACACATAGTTTGATAACTCTACCCTGGGTTTATTTTTTTAATAGTTCACAGAGATATAGAAGGAAGTTTTAAGAAATAAATCAGAAATGCTTTTCAAATTACCATGTAAATAATTCCTGTTTTTTACTCATCTTCTAGGTTTTGGGTTAATAAAACTTGATTTGAAAACGAAATCTGAAAATGGACTGGTGAGTTTGGAAACACATTGAAATCCAAAGCATTGCAACGTTCTTGTGTTTACTGCGTATTGCTTTTTAAAAGGAAATACGGAGCCCTTACTCTTCCCATTTTTCAGAGCTATTATAACCTTTGTGTTGGTAATTTTTGTACAATATATGAGACTGGGCACAGGTTAGAGCAGAAGACACAGCGCAGGGCTCCTTTGCAACAGTGGTAACTGTCTGCTCTGAAAATCCTCTTGTTACCTGAACTCTGTGTCAGTGTCTCCCCTCCCGCCTCACCGCATTGAACGAGCAGAAATACGCTGCTTTCGGGTTCCCAGAGGTTGTGCTCCCTCGTGGATTTCTTCCTGTAAAGGTTTTGATTTAGCTCTGTGCTCAGACGGGGCACAAACTCTCGGGGGTTCTGTTAATGAGCATTTGAGAAGAATGTTTTGCCCAGGGCTGATAATCAGGTTTAAAATGGAGCTCACACACAGTTGTGATTCGTGATTTCTCTGTGTCCTGTGGTCAGAATTTCGGACAGTACCATTTCTAAGCGTGCTGCACGCTCTTTAACTTAGCAATCACTAGACAAGATTCATTGCAATGTAACTGTGTATTGCAGCTAATTTTTAGAGCATCTCTGTGAAGCATTTGCAGACTTGCATGCTGATTCACAGACAGACCTTGTACAGACCAGCACCTTACTCTGCGTTACGCTGCTGGTACGGGTTATCCACGTTCCTGCCCCATATCCATTCCCTGAGCGTGCAATGCTTTTTCTCCCTACACTGAATTTTTTTGTGGGGCAAAGAGTGTGTTGATGACCAGCAAACATATTCTTAAATCTTCTGAGAACTGTGCAGTATTGAATAGTATCCCAAATTACAATGACTAATATGTTCTACAAGTAAAAGTATTTGCCTGTGTGTGACCATAAATATATTTGCAAGTAAAAAAAAAATATTATGTATATATGTTTCTTTTTTGTTTGTTTGTTTTAGGAATTTACAAGCTCAGGTTCAGCAAACTCAGAAACCAGCAAAGTTAGTGGTAGTTTGGAAACAAAATACAAATGGGTGGAATATGGATTGATGTTCACAGAAAAGTGGAACACCGACAACACACTAGGCACTGAGATTACTCTTGAAGATCAGGTAATTTTCGTCTCAAAAGATGCAATTTAAAAATTAACTTATGACAGTCTCTTAATTATTAATCCAACCAGTGAATTTGTTTTGTATTCAGCTTGCACGTGGCCTGAAGCTGACCTTTGACTCCTCCTTCTCTCCTAACACTGGGTAAGAAGTGAGTAAGCTTAAGTGACAAAAAAAGGCATTTGTTATTTTAGTTTTCCAGAGTACTGTCTTGCTTTTTTACTCCTCCTGTCCTAGGATATCGAGAGAGTTAATAATCAGCCTGTGTACGATGAAATCATGTACATCTGATTTAAATCTTAGTATTAACAATCCCTTTTTAATCCTAAATTATAGCAAGCAAACCTTTAAATACAGGAACTTGAAAATTATAGTCAGAATTAAGGAAGGAAGAAAAGGGTTTTGTTTACGCTCCTGTTGCTTATTTCTGGCCGGGTCAGAGGATGAGCTACTGTCTGAATAAAAAGAGTTAATCAAGTCAGCTGTAATGCAAAGCTTAACGAGCTGCGGGAGCCAGTTGGCCACGGCTCTAATAGGTCGACAGAGTAACTGGGCTCTTCTCCCAAACTGAATTTATCATCTGAATTCTTGCTGGCCACAGCGTGCCTCGGTGGTGGGTGAGTTATTTCTGACACGGCGATTGGATGCCACATTTTTATGTGGGCCAGAGGGATTAAGCAGCAGCTGTAGGTTTAGATGTTGGTTTATTTATTTTTTTTTCCCCTGATTATCTTTTTACAAGCAACGCTGCCAGCGAGTCAAAATATTCTGCACATGAGCTTCCCCGAGCAGCACACTGTGCTGCCGGGGTTATAGTCCCAGGAGAGGTGTCACCCTGTCTTCTAGATTGTGTCCTGCATTGTAAACTGCTTCCATTCCATTCCTAATTCTAAATTAATTAGTTATTTTTGTATTTATTAACCAGAATAATCTGTAGTGTTTATTGATAATTAATTTATTGATAATCTAGTCTTCTAGATTGTGTCCTGCATTGTAATCTACTTCCATTCTGTTCCTAATTCTACATTAATTAGTTATTTTTGTATTTATTAACCAGAATAATCTGTAATGTTTATTGATAATTATTTCTTAGCTGGTAGGATCCTTAAAAAAATTAAAAAAGAACAAACCTCTGTGAGAATGACGAGCTCTATAGCGATTTCGTAGGCACTTCACAGACACTATAGGATCTGAGTTGTAACGATTGCCTTGTGGGAAGACTATTAAAATTCTGAATAAATGGGGTGAGATTCAATCCTGGTGTGACCTGTCACAGGGATGCATCATGTCTGAATATAAGACACCCTTTTGTGTCCCAGGTGTGTTTCTGACACTCCTGCTCTTTATTTCTGATTTTGAAAAAATACATGAAATTCCTGAGTCCAAAATAATAATAATAAAATTGAGAGCAATCTCTATCTGGGTCTGATACAGGACTGAAACAGTTCTTGGAGGCTGTTTTTGCTAACTGAAGTGAAAGGTTGATTTGAAATTAGCCTGACTTTTCCAGAAATATTTCAGTAAAAGATTTGGTCAAAGATCCAAGACACTTGTAAAAAGAGAAGGAAAAAAAAAAATATCTTAAATATGAGTAGCTGAATATATTAGACCTCTTGCCTTGTGAGGGTCTGCACCCTTGATGTAAGATGACCTAGGGACACATGAGAAAACACTGTTCTGGCCAGTAGTATAAAAAGAAACAAGTGACTCAGGAGAGTTTATTTCTGTGTGAACCTGGCAGCCTTTCTGATGGCTGTAACCATTACACTTCATCAAGCATCCTAAGGAGAAAACGGTGTCAGAGCTACTGAAGCAGCCTCCATCCTTAGCAGCAAGGACTTTCCCTCAGGAACCTGGAGGCAAAGTAGTGATTCCTTGATGTCTATCAAAGTAAATGAAATTACCCAGTTCACTAAAAATTGTTGGTTTGGGACAGGCCAACTATTATTGACTTTCTGTGGCTGATCTCTAAACTGCTACACTTTTCATTCCTTCCCTGCATCGACCAAACTTCCAAAAACATCAGATGAATTGGAGATGAGGGTTTGGTTTTTGTCACCTCCCATCTGGCTTATTGTGCTGCTGCTTTTCAGAACACAGCCCACAAGTGCTTAGTGTGGTGCCACAGCGCATTTTATTGCTCAATTGCAAATAATTCACTGGAGCTGAATGAGGGTTTTGCAAATGTGAAAGGTAAGAAGGTGACGTATCATGTGGCTCTCCAGGTATGTGTACTTTATCTTCAAGGACTATTACACTGAGTTAAGTAACTGATTTCCTTGAATTGCTACCTACAGGTGTACCTGTTCAGAGAGATGAGATTCTTTCTTTTCTTTTTAGGAAAAAGAGTGCTAAAGTTAAGACAGGGTACAAAAGGGACCACATCAACATTGGCTGCGACATGGATTTTGATATCGCCGGTCCTTCAATACGTGGAGCCCTCGTGGTTGGCTATGAGGGGTGGCTGGCAGGTTACCAAATGACTTTTGAGACAACAAAGTCTAGAGTGACCCAGAGCAACTTTGCTGTTGGCTATAAGACTGATGAATTCCAGCTTCATACTAATGTGTGAGTATTGGCAGACGGGCATTAAAAAGGAATTTGAAAGGATTTTGCTGCTTATTAGAACAGTGAAAGGGATGGAGTTTCGGCAGTGGTGAAAGAGGGAATGGTGGATTTGAAATAACCTCTTCATTTAAGATGGCAAGTCACGTTTTTTAGTGGCATTAACTTTTCTTTTAATTAATGTAGGTAAGGGAATGCATGATGGAAGGAACTGGAACTCACTGAGCACCCAAGCGTCCAGGGCTATGTTTCTAACAAAGATTATTAGAATCTATTAGTGGAATAATAAAACGAGTGGTTTATAAAAATATTCTTAATCATAGAATGGTTTGGGTTGGAAGGGACCTTAAAGATCATCCAGTTCCAACCCCCCTGCCATCGTCTACTTCCAACCCCCCTGCCATTCTTCCTGGAAGTTGAAATAAAAGTAATGCCTTTTGCACATGTCAGAATCAAACAAAATGGTGGTTTGATCTGTAGATGAAAGAGTTGATCAGAGGATGAACAAGAACAGAAAAAAGGGAATGAATGGAAGAGACAGGGACTGGGTTTGTTTTAGTACTGGAAGGGATACGGTGCAAAAGTTTGTTTGAGTATTTTAACTCCTAATAACCTATTGGCACAAGCATTTCTCCTTTCTGAATGTGTGAGCAGTGGGAAACCAGGACCAAATTCTATGAAAACCTGAATTTCTTTGTCTCCTGTTCCTCTTAAAAAAGCAATTTATGCCTTTGGGGAAGTTTTTTTTAAGATTAGGCAATCCCTAATCCATTCCCTCAGCCCTGCCTTTCCCATTCCCGTGGGTAATTGGCTATTTTGTATGTAGCAGAGCTATTGCAGGCTGTTCCCATTTGGGGGCTGAACAACTGTTCTGCTTTCCTGGAGCTGCTGCTTCAAAGGTTTTCTGTTCTGTTTTTCATGCTGTTTTGCAGAGATCTGGTTTAGGAAGCTCACATTGCCTGGCAGAACAATTGAACCTTCACAGCCCAGACAGCATGTTTGAAGGATTGCCAAAGCACAAAAATGTGGGCAGAAAACTTTTCATCAAAACAATATGTGGTAGTTAGGAGTTACTCCTTCAAGCCCAATGACTTTCAGCTTTGTTATACTGTAGCAGTTCAAAACATTGTATTATTGGCTTTTGCTATGAAATGCTGTCATTATTATTACTCTTAATTAAAGCAACAGCAGAAAATAACTTTATAACAGCAGCAGGGGCTCAGATCTTAACTGTACTGCTTCTTGGTTTCCTGGGGGTTTGTTTCTTAGGTTGCTGTTACTGTATGTGGATGATAAATCATCTTCAGGACACCTGGCTTGTTTATTTAATATTCATACTCGACCAATTGACAGGCAAAACCATAAATGTGTGATATGAATAGAAATCTGATTTATTGATATGAATAGATTAGTTGGGTATTTGACTTGTTTCAGCTTTGAAACGTGTCAAGAGTTTTTATAAAATCGTAGAAACAGTTGTGTGTGGAAGTCCCATCACTAACCTGCTTGGTTGTTTGACCTGGACAGTTCAGTGTTTCACAGGGATGCTGTGGCAGAGCTGATAATTTAACTAGAGGGGGTTTGAAGCATCATCTTTTGTTCCTGGTGTTACACAGACCAGCTGGGGACTTTTACAAGTTATTTTCCTTAATACTGCCTTAATATATTCATTTTCATAGAGGGATAATGTTTTTTATCTACATGTGAAAAGTGCTCTTATTACTATTAGAATTAAAAGGAAGTTTGACTTTTAAATTATTATTATTATTTTGAATAATCAATAATAACTAAAAGGAGGTAGGGCTGGGTGATTTCTAGTTTTAAATATGATTTTCCTTGCTTTTTAAGCATAGCTCAGACCGCCCCCCCCCCCAATGTTGCAGGTCAAGACAGAGCTGTGTGGGAACCTTGCACAAAAATCTGCCTGTATAACCAGCTCTCCTCAGTCCTTTTTAATCCCTCCTTTTCTTGAGAGCCAAGCCCATGCAGTTATATGTGAGCTTCAGTCTTATCTGAAGTAAGTATTGTAGTGGTTTTTTTTCTGGAAGAATTGCTCTTAACAATTTAAAAAGCTGCTGCTATTGCTTGAACTTTTAAATAGGCCTGTTTGTGTAACTGTTATGAACTAAGGAACATCAGGCCAAAGGGGTCAAAGTGGAAAGATTCTATATCTGCCCCTTTTTGTAATCACTGTAGGTTTGATATACTCTGATAATTGGAACCAGATTATTTCATAGTTTAGAAATAACCATCTTCTATTTGCAGAGGTCTTCCTGTGGTTTTGTGCAATATGTTTGTATCCTCTCTAAGAAAACAAGTGAAAACAGAAATTCAGATGCTTGCCGGTTTACAAGGAAGCTTTTAGAAGTCTTTTTGCTCCTGTTTTTATGATCTGCATGCTCTAATGTTTTGCATTTTATGTACCACACTTTATTCCCTGGATGACATTGGTGTCAGTCGTAATTGTAAGTTGTGCTACTGGGTAGCAGTGGTAGAAGGCTGTCGTCATTATTCAGCTGTTGGCCAGAGCTCTGTGTAAAATAAAATCAGTTTCATTTCAGTTTCTGGTAGAGAGATATCTATAGTACAGATAAACCATAAGGATTATTGCAAATGGTATTCATTGGCAAAAGCTGATACACTTGGATGTTAAATTGGCATTTTCACCTCTGATACAGTTCATCTGTGTCTGGTAAAAGCGTGCTGACGAGGCGGTGTGAGGATGCCTGACTGCCCAGGCTTGGGGATGGAGGTACAGCCCTCTCAGGAGATGTATGCCTGGGAAAATAATGATTTCAGAGATGTGCAGCGAAGATTAAATCTCTTCACTACAAAAACTCCCATCTAGAGAGAAGGGAGAATTAGAAGTTGTCCTCATTAGTCTATTTTTGATAGTTTGTCATGGCTTTTTTTTTTATTTTATTTTATTTATCAGTTTCAGAAGTTGTTTGTTGAAATCCAATAACCATCAATGAATTTTAAGCATTTCAAAATGACTTCATAACCATCTGGCCTAATGTCTCTATCTTAGTTGTTACAGGGATATGAAATGAGGTGTAAGGGAATGTTCTGCAAATATAGATCTTACTGGGGAGGGGTGGTAAAAAAAAAAAGATGATTGTTTTGGGATGCAGTTTAAAACTAGACTAAATACATTACTTCCAGGAATGATGGAACAGAATTTGGAGGCTCCATTTACCAGAAGGTGAATGATAAACTGGAAACTGCTGTGAATCTTGCTTGGACGGCTGGTAACAGCAACACTCGCTTTGGAATTGCAGCCAAGTATCAGATTGACCCAGATGCCTCTTTTTCTGTGAGTTCCGTGCATGTACATCTCTAACTGTTTGAAAATAGAGTCTCGTAACAGAAATGTGAAGCAGCCTTTACATCAGTAAAGTAGAGTTTTGCTGCAGTTCTGTGGTCTATAGTTGGCACTTACATCTTTTTGTCTTGTTTTTGGCAGCATGAGAGCCCAACTATTAGATTTTCTTAAAAAAAATATTTCTATTAAATCTAATTCTGTGAATAGATTTAATATTTTTATTGTATTATTGGGCACTGTTAGAAATATTTTCATTGTATTATTGGGCACTGTTTGGAGATTTTAATTTTGAGGCAAAATTAACTCTAAGATTTTTTTTATTATTATTATTTAAAAGATGAAATCCTTTACCTGCTTTAAAGGTATTATTGAATTTTCAAGTAGGAAGCACTTTGCAAAAAGATACAAAATTATTTATATATGGTGGTTTTTTTCCCTTAAGGCTAAAGTGAACAACTCCAGTCTGATCGGATTAGGATACACTCAGACATTAAAGCCAGGTGAGTCTATGCAGAAGAAATTCAGACATCAATAAATGATATTTCAGTCTGGAAATATCAAAGAGATCTTTTTTTGTGATAAAAAGTGTATTGTTTTGCAACACTGCTGTTCTGCTTGGCAACCCAATGATGAACTTTTCCAGGTTTGTTAATTTTTGGATGTCTAGTGGAAGCAAAATTAGTCCAGACCACCATCCACTGAGCAGTCAGATACTCTTTTATGTTGATACAAAAATATACCTACAATTAAAGGTTTCACAGATAAATAAATGTGGTTTTAGCACTTTCAGAAGCCTCCTGTTACTAAGTTTGTTTTGCTTGAGAATGTGACTTTCTCAAGGTTGCCTGGTCCAGGATGAGGACAATCTTACTGCTGTGAAATCAGTTTTAATGCAGTCTAATAAATCTGCTGCCAGAATACCAAGTAGATTGACATGAGATATTACAGGAGACAAGGCTTGGGACTTTTCATGCCTAGATTTTAAAGTGGTTGAGAAAGGTGGGTATGTATCAAGGTCCCAATTTTTCATAATACTACTCTAAAATTAGATTAATCAGTGGACCAGCAGCAGTGAACTGACTCAGAGCTTTAATTACTTGGAGTGATAAAAAGCAGAATCTTATCACCGTGGTTTATTATAACCTTCATAATTCAGAAAGATTTCATATCTACAAATTGTTTTAAAATGCCCAGTCCTTCCAAATTACATTAACCTAGCTAGCCAATAAATTAAAGCAGCAACACAGACACTGTGCACTTGCTGAACGCAAAGCTCATTCCAAATTTTAACAGTTGCCTTTTCTCTCAACTTTTCTCTGTTTTGCAGGTATCAAACTGACATTGTCAGCTTTGTTGGACGGCAAGAATGTCAATGCAGGGGGTCACAAACTTGGTCTAGGATTGGAATTTGAAGCCTAAGGAGTGATTCTACAATCACAAATTTGAAAATACAGCATAGCTACCTTCAGAATATAGTGTACCTTTCAATGTTTTATGTCTGGGATGCAAGTCTTGCTAAGTATCAGTCCTGCTAGTCCTGGTTAAAGACAGCTAAGCTTTAAAAGTCATGTTGTTAAAGAAATGGAGACAAAAGCATAAAAAGAAATCCTAATTCCAGGCTTGATTTTTTTTTTTTTTGAATGTTATTGCCCATCACATGTGTCAGCTGCTACATGATAGGAAGTAGGAAGGTATTGATTACCTTTACTAATGTAATGACTGCACAAGGAATACATTAATGTGGTATAAAAACTGTGACTTTTAAGATTTGCAGACCACTATATTTTACTGTTAATTCCGTAAGCAAAACGTTGCGACACTTAAAGTTTCAATTCACGCTGGAATGTGCAAACTTGTATGAAAAAGGGATTTATTATTATTTTAATTTTTTTAAGACATTTCATGAATGGTTTGTCTTTTTTCTTTTCATCATCTTACACCTACAGCTGTCTCCAGAATGCTTTAGATTGTCCACCTTGTGTAAGTCTGTTGGGGAGGAGGTTTGATGTGACTCAGCCAATACTACCTGTCCTGTGTTGTGGTTCCTTTCCCTTGCACTGACTGGAAAGCTTGTAAGACAGGGCCATAATCAGGGAAGAGTCTTTGTAACTGCAATCACATAGTAGTTGCATCACTAAAATTCCAAATGGACTTTTGTTTGATGACCACTTTTTTTTAGCAACTCAATGGGTACATTTTTAGAGAGTCTTCCATTTTGTGTGGAACTAGACCCTAAAATGCTGTACTTGACACTACTAAAAATTGATTAAAAAAACCCAAACCCAACTTGAATAAAATATTGAAATGTCACCTTTTACTTTGTCTTTCTATTAATTTTGAAAACAATTTCATATTAATTCTTAGCTCCAGAAGCAGACTGGTAACATCTTGGTGCATATTTTGTACCACACAAACAAAAAATATTTAAAAGAGTTGAGTTCCAGACATGACCACATTCTTAGTGCTCACTAAACTCTGGCAACTGCACATCTGCAGTGTGTAGCTCATGGAGAAAACGAGATAACATGACTTGTATCTGTCTTTTATTGCAGAATTCACAAAGTTAAATTACTTTTCTATAAACAAATAGGTGCGAGCAATGAACAGTTATCAGCTGGGATAAACTTCAGTGGCTTTTCATTAAAACTTTGTATTTTTTCTTATGTAAGCAGTTGACGTGGGTGGTGTGCAGATGGCAAGAGGCTGTGGTGGAGGAGGATGTGCCTGATGAGGAAATGGGTGTTTCGACATTGTGAGATTAGTAAATCCGCCTCAGCGACAGCCAGCCTGCAAATTGTGCAACGTCCTCTTGTCTTCCCGCTTATCACAAACTATTCCTGAGTATTTCTTAGTATGTCTTATCTCAAATATTTAACGTAACACTCCTGGGGGAAGTGGTCCTCTTCTAGATTTCACCAAACAAAACAAACCACGTGCAGCCAGCTCACGGTAACCTGTCAGATGCTCAAAATTACTGTGTGTTCCTGTATGCTGGACATGGTTTGTGTTCTGTCCCCGTAAGCCTTTGGGCTCCTTCTTCTTGGTTTTCTCATGCTTGAGGCATCTGTGTTTTGGAAATTTTTCTCCCATGATCAGCTTCAAGGCTTTTCTCAGGGCTTGCATCACCTCACTTGGGGTGAGGACAGGAAAGTGTTTTCCTATAGATCTGTTAAATTCTGCAAAAAGTGTGTGTGAGTGGAACAGTGCGAAGCCGAGTTGTGTGTGGACACTGCTGAACAGCATCCTGGGGCTGTAGGGTTGTGTGGAGGGACCAACCCCTAATGTCAGCCTGTCTGAAGGGATCGCAGAATTTCCTCAATTGGAAAAGACCTTTAAGCTCATCGAGTCCAACCATGAACCCAACACTGACAAGTCCCCTATGACTAACCCATGTC
>NW_010322795.1:0-17604 GCF_000700745.2 Antrostomus carolinensis
AACCCAGGTCAATTTAATTATTTCTTCAAATCAGTATCATACAGTTTCTCAAGGCCAGGCTGCTGAGGCTTTGAGCAGCCTGGTCTAGTGGAAGGTGTCTCTGCTCATGGCAGGGGGGTTTGGACTAGGGGATCTTTAAGATCCCTTCCAACCCAAACCGTTCTATGATTTTATGATTCTATGATTTTAATACAATAATATATCACCTATATGCTATACATACACAAAAACACGTATATGAAATTGTTGTTATTGGTGGTAAAATACTGAACAAGCATGCTTCATGGCAGTGAGAAAGACAAGAGTTGCCTAATCTGTACAAATAAAAGAAGGAGATTGAAAGAAACTAAGAGGGAGAAAGAAATCTAAATTAAATCCTTTTAATCTTTTATCTTGGAAGTTTTTCTTGGAAATGAAAAGTAGTTTTCATTTTTTTTGCACCAGAATCAGTCACATAATTGTGATCACAGTTCCATTGTTCTGCCAGCTACAGATATAGGAACAGAACATAGAAATTAATTTAATTTTAGTCTCTTAGTTAAACAGAGACATTACAATAGCCTGAAAATTAAAGTCATTAGTAGAAAAAGCATTTGATTCCCCTCAATATTTAGTGCTTCATTAAAACTTTGTTAAGATTTAAAAGTGCTTGGTTTTTTTTCACCTGTTTATGATTTTAAACCTTTATTTTTCTCTATTTTCACTCTAGTCAAGCTTTCAGACAAAGGTAATTTTATAAAATGATTGGTTTTATTTTTTTCTCTCTATTCAATCTTTAAAGACTTTGGTATTTTGATAACTTGCTAAATATTAAATTTCTTCTATTCTTTTTCATTTAAGATTGTTCTATAATCAGTTAATCACTTTTTTCTTTTACTCTCACTCAATAGTTATTCTACTAGCTATAATAATTGTTTAAAATCTTTTCTTGCTGATTCATTTATTAAAAGGGTCACAATAGAACCAATGCATGAGTGATATTTTAAATTCCATTAAAAATAGCAATATTCCACAGTCCATTCACAAGAAAAAATAGTGATTAATGCTGTTTAATTTCCTTTATATTTTCTAATCTTTCTTTTGTTTTATTTTTGGAACATAAATCTTGAATATCTACTCAGAATGCATAATTCACAGGACACATGATTCTTGTCATGGCAGGGCCTATGCCTATTTAGGATTTTGAACATATGTCTGAACAGTGACATATTCATTATAAAAGCTTATTTTTTGGGGTCTAATATTCCATATGTCCTGCCCAAAGCATTTCAGAGGTTTGACATTAAAGTGTGTGTTTACTGATTAAATGGTCTTCCCTTGAACTTTTATCAGAAGTTTTTATAGGAATGAGAAGTTAAAGAGGCAATTATCCAGCACTTTTTAATGTTTCTGCATTTTCATTGTCCAGTAAATGTGAAAGAATGTGAGGACTGAGAGTGGAATGACTGGGCAATTCGAATGTAAGGTTTACTAGGAACTACAGAAGTATCTGTTTTTTTCATATTTAAAGAACTAAAAGGATCTTCTTATCCATGAGACATAATTTGGCCCTCATGAGACTGGATAATGACTAGACAACCTTTTGTGTTATATTTGCAGATATACAAGGTAAACTAGAAATCACTGTGGTCAAAATTCTATGGCCATGTATTTTGCTGAAAAATATTCCATCTGCCATCAGTATGCCAACTGTGGACTCAGTTATGTCAACAGAAAAGAGGTTTTATTAGATTAATTTATGTTGTTGACAGTGACAATATAGAGAAGATGAAAGGAAAATCCTTTTGTGACCTGATGCTTTGTCTATGTTGGTGGTAGATTCCACTATAACAGCAGTTTCTACAATTCAGATAATCCCTAGAGAAGCTTTTTGTAGCCCCATGCATAGACACATTAACTGTATTAATTAAACCATTGATTTTAAGCTTATATGTTAAGGACCATGCACCTTGATCCGCAGTTCTGCAACAATGAATTTGAAATATATGACACTAAGACTATTAGTCAGACAGTCAGACAGCTCTTTCAAGTGAATATAATTTATTTTTAACTTTATTTACAAGAAAAATCTAACAGCACCTCAGCTGACAAAGGAGAGAGAATGAGCAGACAGTCACTATTTGTATTACTTATACTACCTGGGGGGAGCCACCTAAGCAAGTGCAATAGGATGACAGTTGAGAGTTGTATTGGGGTTTCACCAAAATGCCACCTCTCACACCTGTTTTTCTGTCATTCACTTAATCAATATATTTTATATAAATTAATTATTTAATTTACATAATTAAACATTATTTAATTTACTATACAAAAATTTCTTATTATAGTTACATCAGGCATGGAAATAATTTGATCAAATGTAAGATGTTCCCCAGGCCTCATTGTTGGGGCCAGTTCTGTTTAATATCTTTATCAATGATCTGTACGAAGGGATCGAGTGCACCCTTAGTAAATTCGTGGATGACGCCAAGCTGGGTGGAAGGTTTGATTTACTTGAGGGTAGGAAGGCTCTACAGAGGGACCTGGACAGGTTGGATCAATGGGAGACAACCAAATGTATGAACATCAACAAGACCAAATGCTGGGTCCTGCACTTGGGTCACAACAACCTCATGCAATGTTACAGGTTTGGGGAGGAGTGGCTGGGGAGGAGGCCCGCCTGAGGGTGTTGGTTGACAGCCAGCTGAACATGAAGCAGCAGAGTGCCCAGGTGGCCAAAAAGGCCAATGGCATCTGGACTGTATTAAAAACAGTGTGGCCAGCAGGACCAGGGAAGTCAACCTTCCCCTTTATTCAGCTTTGGTGAGGCTGCACCTTGAATACTGTGTGCAGTTTTGGGCTCCTCATTACAAGAGGGACATTGAGGCACGGAAGGCAGAGAAGGGCAACCAAGCTGGTGAAGGGGCTAGAGAACAAGCCTTATGATGAGCAGCTGAGGGAACTAGGGTTGTTTAGTCTAGAGAAGAGGAGGCTGAAGGGTGACCTAATTGCTGTCTACAACTACCTGAAAGGAGGTTGTAGCTAGGCAGGTATGTGTCTTTTTGCCAGTGGAGGTACAGATTGGATCTCAGGAAATATTTCTTCACTGAAAGGTTTATCAGGCACTGGAATGGGCTGCCTAGGGAGGTGGTTGAGTCACTATCCCTGGAGGTGTTAAAAAGATGGCTAGATGGGGTGCTCGAAGATATGGTTTAGTAGTGGACAGGTATGATTGGACTCAGTGATCTCAGAGGTCTTTTCCAACCAGTCGATTCTACGATTCTGTGATCTAAACTGAAAAACTTTTAGCACACAATTCATCTGTTTTGAATGTAAAGTTTCAGGGATAACCAGATGACTCAAAAAGCCTTTATAACTTCATTGACTGTAGTGCAAGTCTTGGATATTCAGCTTTGAAATAGATCATTTACACCACAAACAAGCACCGGGATTTATCTGACTTATTGTGAGTTTCTCACATGAGTATTCCTACATCCAAAATTTTCCTCTTCGACCTTTTTTTACAGTCTAGGTAGATTTTGTCAGTGTACTTAACTGTATCTACAATGCAATGAATTTTATCCTAAACTAGATCTTTACATTTAAACAAACGTAGCCTTAAACTAAAGTGTAGACATCTAAAACTAGATGAGATAAATCCTACTAGGGGTTCAAATGTTTTTGCAACCATATAGAACATTGCATCAGGACATGGGGTAGTCAGTACCCTTATATTTGAAAGATATGTAAGAAATTCTTCCTTATTTGAATGACTAGCAGTTCCACTCTGGGAGGGAACAGATGTCCAGTTAACACAAAAATTCTCTCAAAATTTTTATAATTACATGAGAATTTCATTTTATCTTTAATGAATAAGCATTCCTACCCCTCACTTTGAATTCACTAAAATCTTTTCCTGAGATAAGTCTGCACATGCTGCAAAGAAGAAGAGTGGAAGACTGGAGAATAGATTTTTTTTTTTTTTTTTTTCCTGGTTAAAAGAGAAATATTTTCTTAAGACTGTAATCAAAATAAGGTGACATTATTTAATAAATATTTTTCTACTAAATTACGTTGATAGAAATATTTATATAGTACTCTAGCAACTTTTAACAAGAGACACAAATGTAATTTAAAGGAAGCTGGAGCATAGAATCAACTAACAATTTTTAAACACATTTTATTCTGGTGAGAGTCATTACAAAGTTGAAAGCATTGGGAGATCAATTATGAGACACAGATAATTTTTTCTCTTACATTGATAACTGGGCTGACTCAAAAAATAGGTGAACTATCTAAAAAATTACTCCAGTTCAAGCTGGCTGATAATTTTAATCAGAAAATATTTCTTTAAAATCTGATTTTTTTTGGTCGGAACGTCTCTTCTTCAGTGAATGTTCAAGAAAATAAGAGATTCACTGTTAATATTTGTGATGTAATTTGCATTCTGAATGACAGCTTAATTTTTGTTTTGTCACCTAGGATATATATATAGAATTTAACCCTGGCTGGCCTACAACATACAGGAGTGATCAAAATGTTTATCTGCTTGCTTGTGCTGTTACTTTATATTCCCCATTGAAAATTTGTTCTTTATTATTTACATTGATCAGTGCAAGTGATCTTATCAACAAATGGTTAAGACATTCATGGTCGGCATTTCAGGATCACTACAAATTTTTTGTAGACATCTAAGATGAACCTAGAGTAGTTACAGGTTTGAAACTTATAACTGAGTAATTAAAGTACTCATCTTCAAACTAAAAAATTTTCTGTATCACTTGCAACATCACTAATTGACTAGAAGTCTGTTCTCATTTATATGTCATGGGTTTTTTTTTAATTTCAGCAAGTTTTATAAAGAGGCAAAACCATTTCCCACCCCACTCTAGTTAAAACTGTAATGTTTCAATTTTTTGGAAAGAGTACTATACAAAACCACAAGAGAGTTAACTCAAGTAAGTAAGAGCTCTAGACTATATTCCTCCTACTTATGTGAATGCTTAGAAAATTAAATATTCTAATAATTTTACAGCTTTTAATTTCAGTTTATAAGCCTCATTGTATTATCACTTGCAAATACAGTGAGGATGCTGCCATGAGAAAGATCAGAAATTTCTTGTAGGAATCCATAACTCTTGGAGCTAAGATTATTTTTGCATTGAAATTAACTAATGGAAAATTGTACGGGTTTGTGTGTTTTGAACAGAAATACTAATGTCTTACAGAAAAAGAAAATCCCAGTTTTCCAAAGTAACTCTGGAATAAATCCATTTACACCTCACTCAATTTACATTTCAGAGAGAAAGCTAACAAACAAATACTCTACAGAGAGAACAAGTCTGTTCTCATAGAAGTACAATAAAGAAACCGTTAGCGTTAACAACAAATACATTGACTGAAACTTTCATTATTTTCAGGCCTGGCTACAAAACAGAGCATTCCTTGCAGCTGCAACAATGGCCCAGCCCAGCCTTGTGGATGGGAATGAAAAATACATTTTTTCTAAGAGATAATTTTCCTGGAGGATAGAAAGTAGAAAACTTATACACATGGCTAACTTTTGATAACCAGCCTGAAGGAGGCGGGATACTAATGCTAATGCCAAAAAGAAACATCAGCAACCTAAGTTTACAGCTTTAAATTTAGAAATATAACCTTTCTTCACATGTAGCAAGCGCATAAGCTGGTCCACTTTTATAATTTGTCTTACTACCATCACTGAGCCCTTTCGATCCCTTGACATAGCTTGTTAGTCATAACTCTGTGGAAATAGTTAAGGTGCAATGTGCATCCTCCCATGGATTTAGACACAGTAGTCTGTCTTCTCTTTATGCAGTTTGTGTAAGGTACAGGGAAACTCATTATTTCTTCTCTTTTCCCCCTCTTCCCAAAGTGTAACAGCCATGAAACAGAGAAATAGAACTTTTGCCAGACAACACTTAAATATTTTACCAGCATAATTATGCTGTGATTATATTCAATCCTATTGATTGCATTGGTTTGGCAAGCACAAGAAACTACACTGGCCAAAGCACAAAATGATGTGATAATTATATTTGTTTCATGCCTTTTCCAGGAAAAAAAGGCCAATAAAGATGAATGCCCTTGCTATGCTGATACATAGGAAAAAGCTTCTAGGTTAGCTCTGCATAAGGCACAATGAGGAAGGAGGGCTTCTTTTCAAAGGAAAAAGGCAAAGTTTCAAAGCAGGCACTACTCCTTTCAGTGAGTTAGATTTTAGGGTAAATAGTGCAATACAATATGCATCTCCATAAGACAGTCGTAAAACAGGCAGGCTATTTGCTTAGAAAGACACTTGTGAACTGTTGAGGAATTACCACTATTCAACCACGGAAGGAAGGAAAAAAGAGAGGGAGGGAGGATTAGAGGAAGAGAAGGAGGTTTTATCACAAACAATATTGCTATGTTTAGTAAGACATACTTTTTCATATAGCTCAGAGAATCCAAGGTATCCAAAACTATTTTCGAGAAAAAAAGTTTTTCTCCTCTATCATTCCAATTTTTTTTTCAAGAAAAAATCATACAGAGGATATTTTTATTGTCCTACTATCTTAACCTTTAGAAATACCTACACTCCCTTAGTGGCCCCATTTAATCAACTTTTTAATTCATGTGTCCTCCAGCAATCTCCTACAAAAACCATCTGACAGGTTCATTTGCACAGTAATAAATGCTGTCTTCCAGCCTGCAAGAGACTTATTGAAAGAGGTTACCTCCCAACAGTGCATCTTAACTATGATTGACATATCAGTATAATATACACTTATATTTTCAAATCTGTCCACTCCCTATTCCGGATAGAAAGACATTTTAGAGGCACTGAAAATTACTAATATAAATTCTTTCTGTAAAGATTGCTATGAGTCTTTATGCATCTCAGCATTATCATTTTCCTCTTATTTGTCTTTCACTTTTTTGCTATAAATCAGTATGTAATGGAGGAGCACGTCCTACTATTCCCAAGCTTCCTCCATCTTGAATGATGTTTTAACTGCCCTTTTAAAATGAGCAAAGCTAGGTTTTGTTGTTGTCAGTTTTGGTGAAATGCATCAAGTCTAAAAACTATCCAAGTATTGATCAGGCAATTAATAAAATATGTGAGACAGGATGGTTACCCAATTCACTTCAGTATTGCTTGACAGATTACATTGATAAATAAGACAAACAGAACAAAGGTGCAGGCAACTATTCAGTCCAAAATCTGTGTAATATGATGACCATATTTTATGTGAAGAATCTACTTAACATCACCACAACACAGACTTATAATGAATTATAATCTTTCAAATTCCTCTTAAAATAGCACTTGTTTACTATCTGGTAACTATGCATTGTCTTTGGGAAGTAGGATTAGTGATCTTCATCTTAATAAATTTGTGTTATATAAACCACCATCCCCACAGCCAGCAATCTGCACTTTCAGCTGAAATTTATTGGCAATTTCAGCTTAAAGGCTGAAGCTGAGAAGGCTGCACTTCTGTCACATGTTTCTGCAAAGATTGCTCTTCGGTCATTACCAATTTCTGATCCTGAAAATCCATTAACTCCCAGCAACAGGGTGGAAAAAAAAAAAGTGTCTTGTAAAATGTTACAGGTGTAGTGGTGTGAGTCAGAGTTAATACTTAAAACAGGCAGGATATGTATGCAGGAGGAGTTGCAGTATATACGCTTCACTCCTCTTATGTATGAATTCAAAGATTCAAAGCTGTCACCCAGTTACCATTTAATCCTAGAGACACTTCAGGTACTTCAGATTTTTTTTCCTTCTATTTAGCCTCTCTCAGCATCTGAAAGTCAGCCTGCCCAAGGTGACTGGCATTCTCAAAGCAATTACTAGTTTTCACAAGACCTCTGAAGGAGAAGTTACTGGTCCACTGGTGCTTTCTTTTACTCAGTGATACAGTGCATAGCAAATGGTTTCCCTAGTCTAAAAGAGTGTGAGCTCATATTTGTTTTCCAGGAGGTTTCTCACAGCTCTGTACTCGAGGCTGTACAGGGCAGGAAGCAGAGTTCAAGTTCTCTGCTGAGGCTATTCCTTTCTGTGTAGAATAACTGGAGCTCTTATAGGTCTTTCTTTGGGACATTCATCTACTTCACTACAAGCCCTGGTTCCTGTTTGAAATAATATTTATGTGGCTTTTTCCAATCACTGTTTAATGGAAAATGCACAGTCCCTGAATCACAGCCTGGAAAGATCCTCTCTAGCTAAAGGCCATTCCCCAGCCACTCGTATATGCACTCCAGCTTATTTCTGTCCCTTCTCTCTGACCTAGTGAAGTATAGATTTTTGGTGCATAGTGGAAGAGATTAAATAGAAAGAGAAGCAGTCCCCTTTTATCCACAGTCTAATGGTCACGTGACTCTCCCAGGGGGTGGGAGTTTTGCTTCCCCTCAGGCAGAAAAGGCACTGAGCTCGACTGCGTCAGATAGTGAGAAAGTATTCAATCCAGTATCCAAAAAGCTACATTAAAGAGAGCAACAGCACTTCCTTTTCTAGCTACACTTAGGGAGGGGGAGAATTAATAAATTTTTTTTTAAAAAAAAAAAAAAAGAGTACCTTTCTTTCTATTTGCTTTGGCTCATATGACAATTTTCAGAATTGGAACTGTGGTTACTAAATGGAAGAAAGTGAATAGATTATCTCAAGACAGTAACACCCCCCCTCTCCCCCCCAAAAAAAAGGGAGAGGAAGTATATGAGAATTAGAATTTAACCTGCTACTTTTTTTCTTTAGAGTAAAAAATTTCAGAAATAATGAATTACTATTACTCAGAATGCAGGAAAATGTGAGTTAAGAAAACATTTTATTCAGTGGGAGACTACTTCATCAATAGGCCAGAGGAAATCAAGTAGATGTTGACTCAGCAGCTACTGAGGCTTGCAAGCTCTTTGAATATTTCCTGCAGTTACTAAAATCTTATTTGAGAATCTAGAGGTTTTTGGGTTTTTTTTCACAAAATAAATGCTGCAGATCAAAATGTTGCTATCCAGAGGTTATAGCTAATATTATTCCAAAGCCTTTCCAGATTTTTCCATACATTACTTTCTATGATGCTGAGATCTGTTATATTGTATTCCATTTCTTAAGAAGCAGCAAAACTTTCAAGGAAACAGCCACACAGGGACTGAAATTATTCAGATACAGGCAAAATAAAATCTCCCCGAAAAAATAATTTAAATTGTATCACTATACACAGTGATATATGAGTGATTCTGTTTAGAAAGAACAGGTTTGTCTCAAGAGGAAAATAAGTCTCATATATTTGCTGCTTCTCATTCAGATACTCTGTTCCACATCTGTAGCTCTTCTACGTTCTGGTGTATGACTTATGTATATTCACTGAGAATTTTCCTTAAGTAATTTAGAGCAGAGCCACCAAGAGGATTAAGGGAGTGGGGCATCTCCCTTCTGTGGAAAGGCTGAGGGAGCTGGGTTTCTTTAGCTTGGAGAAGAGGAGACTGAGGGGTGACCACATTAATGTTTATAAATATGTTAAGGGCGAATGTCAGGAGGATGGAGCCAGGCTCTTGTCAGTGATGTCCAATGGTAGGACAAGGGTGTAAGCTGGAACACAGGAGGTTCCACTTAAACTTGAGAAGAAACTTCTTTACAGTGAGGATGACAGAGTACTGGAACAGGCTGCCCAGGGAGGTTGTGGAGTCTCCTTCTCTGGAGACATTCAAAACCTGCCTGGATGCCTTCCTGTGTGATCTCATCTAGGTGTTCCTGCTCTGGCAGGGGGATTGGACTAGATGATCTTTCGAGGTCCCTTCCAATCCCTAACATTCTGTGATTCTGTGTGATTCTGTGAAAACATAGCCATACAGGCATAGTTGATAAAAAGGATGTTAGAGTATAATAAGGAAAATTGAAATATGTTTTCTGAAAAATTGATTGAGTAACATTGCTTATTCAGTGGTTCTGTGAACCTGTAGAAAATTGTAATAGAAAGGTTGAGAGTCTTGAATGAAGAGTGAATGGTCTGCATGCAGAGGTATCAGAAGGGATGGACTAGGGCTCAGGGCTCATTAGCAGGGACAGGGCTGTCTGAATGGCCTCTGTTAATGGCTCCCAAATCAGCCACCTACCATCCACCATCAGGATCCCAGCAGAAAAATGCATAACTGTAACGTGCTTGCAGTCACCAACCTAGGAGAAACCCAGGAAGCATGAGGAGGACTTAGCAATTCATGTCGCTTTCCACTATGTCATCATGAGGGATCCTGTGCTTCACACCTGAACAAGCCCTGAGGCACCTGACTGCTGGACAAGCTTCATGGACTGTGCACATCCTAGTGCTTCTGAGTATGAGACTGTGAGAGAGTGAGGGTAACTGAGCTGGTTTGTTTCAGATTTTATTTGAAATAAAATCTCCTTACTCTCCTAAAAGGTCTGACAGGGATATTTCCTATATTGCTGATACATTGTGGCAATAGCATTTCCTACAAACCCTGTGGCATATAACTGGGCTTTAATGATATAAGTTACAAACACAGAGAAGCTTCAGAAAACTCTTGGCTAGGCAAGAGCACTTGACATCAGTTTCTGAACTGCATAACAGCAACCACAGCTCTGCAGAAAAGCATGCAGACTTCTACCCCTAAAGACAAAAAAGTGTTCCCTCCTAATAAATCAAAACCTAAAGGACAGTAAAACGCTTAAGAAAATACATTGGGAAAATAGGAATAGTAAAGTAAAAGAATTATAATAACTGTTGCAGTATAGATTATTTTCCTGTTCAACATTCATACACTTGGAACCAGTATTCTGAACAATTTTTTAAGATAATTAAGGACTCTTTAAAAATTAATCCTACAAGTAAGAATCTTAAGAGAGAGAGTTTACAAGACAGAGAAAATGACACCTGTTAGGGAATCTGTGTTGGAGAGAATTAGATCTTATTCATCTGGCTCCAAATCTTAACTCAGCCCACAAAGACTTTGTCTGTACCTAAACAGAAGAGATACCTTAGGAGCACGAGGATTTCTTTCCCCAGCTCCCTCACCTCCTGCCCTTTTTCTGAAGGCATTTATGCCAAAGACATGCTGAGTGTTAGTTCTTCGGGTAGGTGCTGGCTACAGTGTTTGGAGTTTTCCAAACCTGATTGACTAAATAGGTAATGTATTTTGACAAATGCTGATATTTTTTAATGAAAATGTTTCTTTGCAGTCTTAAACATTTTTTCTTAAATTGATTAAGATAAGCTAATGTCAGATTTGACACACTATAACAGGAAAGATTTTTTCTGTATCAAGCAGAACATTTTTTATTGAAAAAAACCTTGCAAGAACATATATTCCTTCAATGCTTGAAAAAAAATAAAAATGTTGCACATCTACCCAAGAAGATTAAAGTTTTTTTCTTGCTCAGATATCTTTCTTTTCAGCTTTCATGAACTTGAAATATTTAGAAGATTCTGTTATTCTGTTACTAGGGTCTGAACTTTAAAAAAGAAAAGTCAGAATATATTCAGGAGACGTTTCTTCCAGGCCACCTGCAAAGCCTAATCCATACCAAATACTTCTCTCTTGTAATGTGGCAAGCAGGGAAAGAAGGATCGACTCTAATGTGACAGAAGTTAAATTCATGATACCATTTTATTTCCCATTGAGTTTCTTTTTACTGTACTTGAGGCTATAATATATTATAAAGGTATGTAACATAGATTTGAGAAGAATTTTAGCTCCTAAACAATATTAGTATCAGCACTGTCCAAAGACATGGGAGTAAGCCCTTGTGAATAAATAAGATTATTAAATAATCTAGGAGCAACTTTATGGTGTTCTGATTATTAATACCACTTGGGACAGAACCACTCCTATCACATGAATGAATACAGAGCAACAAAAGTTAGTAAGTCATAGTAAGATATCAAGAATCCCTAACCATCCTACTCATTGAAGACAGGTGAGACTGTAAGATCAAAATCAGACCCATATCATCACCAGGCTGAAAAAATCACTAGGTTTCTTGATTGGTAGGCTGTTGCTTTTTATTGTTGTTTTTTTCTTTCTTTTTTTTTTTCTTTTTTTTCCAAATTCATATTCCCTTACTTGATATTTCAATTACACTTAGATTTGTTTTCTATAATACAATAATAAAATAAGTTAGCTCAGCAGAGGTTGATGCAGTCTTTTCCACATGTAAACTCTCTGAAATTCTGCATATATTAACAATGGCCAGGTTAGAAAAACATAATCCACTAAACATGAACACCAATGGATGTCCATACAACATTTTAGATTACAGATGGTGACTAAATATTTTCCTTTTCCAATATTTTTTTCTTAATTGTTTTTATCGAATTTTAAGCATAGTCTGAACAGTCTGTCAGTTCTTTCATGTTACACATCTAATAAAACATATCTGTTGACTTAAAAAAATGGTAAGTCAATATTTCTTCTTTTCAGAAAGAACGTTTCAAGTATTTAAAATATTCATTAGTAGCTTTTTAAGAGTGATAAAACCTACAATTATCCTCTATACTCATATTCTACATAATGCAGAATTTCCTTCAGGAATAGTTATTATTGTTTTTATAATGCTTAGATTACCAAAATTTCATTTCAGAATGTTTTCTTGTAATAGCTGTATCATGCAGCCTTAGGTCTGCAATAACTCTGCAAGGCTGTCTGCTATAATCAAATATTGCATGCTGTGGGACTTCTCAAATCAGAACCATGAGATATATCTGTATAAAATACAGAAAACATGAAAGAGATTAAGTGAGATAGATACCACAGATTTTATTTTCTTATATGAGGGAATGAAGAAGAGATACAAATTCTATGTGATCAGAATATTTTAAAAAGTTTTAGTTTTATTTTAATTACAATAAAAATAAGTCTTTTGCATGAGCTATTTCATTATTGGTTTCCCTTTCATTTTCCAACATATTTTCTTCTTAACCAATGAAAAATTGCATTCTATCAAGAAAGGAATTGAATGACTGTAGAAACCTATTATTTTAATAATAGTTTAGTATCTATGAAAGGAGCAAAAGTATTTGTATTTAGTTAATTGACCAGCTATCCACATAAGTGGCTGGTTTGGTAAGGGTTAATTTAGTTTGCACAAAATAATTTGGTACATGTAACTTCAGGAATCTCATTCCTGGTTCTTAAGTGAAGTGAAGTTCTCTCCACAAATATTGCTACCCTATAGTGAAATATTTATACTACTTTAGCTGGTGAAAGTTTGGGGTAGGAGAAGGGCTTTTTTATTTTATTTTTAAGATTTAAAAATCTTAGCATGAAGCAGAAAAACTCTCTCACTCTCTTTCTTTTTTTTACCTTTTAGCCATGTATCAAAAAGAAAGCCAGAGAATATTTTTTATCATCTCAAGATAAATTTTTCTGGAAACCTTATAATGTTAGTGAAAAGTACAAAAAGACTAACTTGATTGACATTTGAAACTAGGATAATTAAATCCATCCTAATAAGTAGCAGATAAATATTTAACTTTTTTTTTTCTTTTTCTTTACCCCCCTTGTGAAAATAACTGCTACGCCTCACTTCAGCGAAATTGCATGGACAGGATGTCTGCCTTTCCTAGTATATCCAAGGCAAATGAGGTGAAAAGAGGAGCTGAGGGAATTCCCTGATGTGATATATATTTTATGAAGGTATTGATTTTTTTTCCTTGCATTTGAAAATTTCACTACTTAGCTTAAATAGCTCCTTCTTGGGTGAAGGGAGGGATAAGAGGAGTGAGATACACTATACACTAATACATTGTTAGTTTTAGATGAAGAAAGTTCAGTACCATATAGATGATTATTTTATTATTTGCAATGTAGTAGAGCCCAGAGGTCCAGTCAAGGATCAGAGGCCCATTTTTGTACTGAATAAAAAGACAGCCAAAATTGCTTCCAAAGGCAAGGAAAGATTTTTCCAGTTGTTATTGGCAAAAGCCAACTTGTGTGTTTCCAGGATAATAAAACTCAATGTTACTTCACTGCGTGTTACCTAGATTCAAGAGGTTAATAAGATTCGGGTTACTGGGAAAAGCCCTCTTTTGGTTTATAACTAAATAGTTTCCTACTATCTAAATTCCCATTGCTACTGCCTTAACTTGCCACCTTTTTCTGATTTTTACTGGTTGTATTTGTGACAGCAGATAGTAAGATATAAAGTGTGGTTCAATCCAGCATTTGGGGATGGGCTTTGCTCTTGCCGAATTTCTTGCAGCAACTCAAGATTATTAGAAAATACATCAGTTAAAATATTCCAAAGATTAAATGATCATATTGCAATCTATATCCATTTTTGGATAAAATTGCGATTTGCAAACTCTATCCAGAATTACTCTGTATATAGTACCTTATATCCCCCTAAAATCACCTAATATTACTCTAAAGTGTTTCTCCATAAAATACATTAAATCAACAGTATTCTGCTCCTGAAGTACTGTCTTTTAGATTGGATCTTTTTGCTGATTTCTGTATTGCTCTGATATACTGAGGAGAGGAAAAACATCAACTTAATTTAAGATCAAAAGAGGCTTTAAATATATGCCAAGCACTCTTCTATTTCTTTGGCAACTTACACCACTTCTCTATACTGTACCTATGATTTAGTTGCTTGGGAGTTCATAGCATGCTAATAGGGCATCATTATGATTACAGAACCCTTTGAACCATTGATGCTGAACAGGTTGGAATGTCTTCACTTTTTTGCTTAGGAAGTCAATTAAGTCATGATTATAAACTTACATTGCAATACTTTGCAAGTCACAGACCATAAAAACTTTTACTTATAATGCAGTCATTTCTACTACTTGCTGGTTTACTAATATTTCATAGGGACCACAGAAGATACATAACTTGCACTATTAGTTTTAGAGGTCACTACATCACCACTTGATTTCCACAGGGTTGAAAACAGAGCCACAAAGAAGCTCATGTGCTCATACATTCTTAAGTTAATATAATACAGAAGGGTTGACAAACTAATGAAAAATCAAACTGAGGAACTGGAGACCATAATTCTGTTGCAACTCATAATGGACTTTTCCATTATTTATGACCTCTCAGACAATAGTCGGGTATTTGTGAAAGTATTAATGAACTTCAAAATGTGCACCTGCTGTAAATTTGTGCCATCATCTCTCCATTTGTGTATTATTTCTGGTTATGTTTGATGTAATTCAGGCAGGCAGGCAGCAAAATTATCATCATGTGACTAAGGAAGCCTGCCCTGCCACAGAGCCAATTAACAGCAAGTTAAGAACTAAATAAAGCTTTTTTCACCCATTTTGTACATTGAAAATTATGAGTTCATACTATTCTATGAATAGCAAGTATGTTGTAAGGAATAGAACTTGAGTTTTGAGCACTTTGCAAATATAAAAAAATTGCTACATATAATACTTTCAGTAACTGATTTGGAGAGCTTTTTCCTAATAATTTTCTGTCTTTTCAACACAGTAGTCACACAGGACTCTATTGGATATAGCATCTCTATGAAACAAATTAATGCTGACATACATACGCTTGAAATGAAAATGATGTAAGGAAATTAAAACATTTCATTTTCACTAGAAAATCGCACTAACTTTATGAAGCTCACATATAAGTCTTGGAAAGAAATAAAACAAAAGGAAAGGTCTGTTTTGATAGTCTTTCATGTCTGATGCTTTCCTTATTTGTCGGTATGGCAGTGATTAATGATCTAAAAAGTTGCACAAGGGTTCTGTGAATGTAAAATTATAAACTCCTAACCCTTTATAGTTTAACAGAAAATCAGACAAAAGGAAGACTGAGTTAGAATATAGAGGCAGAGTAACAATGGAATTGGTGGCTTATATAGGGTTATTTATTTCTGTGACTTGGAAAAGACAGATTTGGATGTGTGAAAACTATTGGTCAAAGTGTGTCAGAGAAAAATGAGCTAAATGGAAAGATGAAAGAACTGGAGAAAAGGTGGAAGGAAACATTAAGATCATGCTGAAAGTAGGATTATTGAAAGCAGACAGGTAAATATCATTGAAGAGAGAGTACATAGAATTAATAATGCAGAAAGTGCTCAGATATGCATGACCCTCAGTTTCTTTTTTAATGATTTTCTGCAGATTCAGTTTGTAAATGAGGTACAGCTGAGCTAAATCATCCTTTCAGCTTCCTCCTAAAGGCCAAAAGGCTCAGAGTACAGAGAAAAGCTCATGTTTTCTTTTTTTTTTATTTATTTAAATCAGACATTGAAAATATTTCCTAAGAGATAAAGCCTATAGAATGCTGTTTTATGGACTTAGAGAATCTACTTCAGAGTATACTGACAGTGGTGATCAGAATCATACAAGCACTAAGAAGCAACATTACAAAAGGTCTGTTTAGGATCTTAGCAATATAACCTCATACAGAAGAAGTCACCTCGCAGAACTGTATTTTGACAAAGTGACAAAACAGTCAAAATAATGTCAATATTCTTTCAGGGAGGAGAGAAGTAAATACGTAACATAGATATTCTACATAATTTAGAGTACATTTAAAGGTGTTCAAAGCTTTACAGAGAGCTAATAGTAGTTCTTTAAAAGTCAAACAAAGCACAAAAAGTGAACACATCACTGACACACTCTCAGTAGGTTACAAGTTAATTATTGTTTATTTGATATCATTTTCAATTTATTATTTATTCCCTTATATAAGTGATTAGACTTCCATCTCATTTCTGTTGTTAAACTGAGTTATAATGATAACCACTCAACAAAGATTTTTTTTTTCTTCAAACTTGATTGTGTTTTGGAAGAAGACTTATTCCTAGTAAAATTAAGAAAGAAGTGACTTTTTCACAAGACATCCTATTATTCTGAGATTTTAAAAGCCATATTCCAGACAAAGAAATTTAAACAAGCTATTATTTAAATTGTAAAACACTTTATCAAGTTATGTGAGTCACAGGAAACAACACATATGTGTTGTAAATGAGTTCCTGTCCTTTGCTTTGCTTCCTCTCTTTCAGATATTATCATCTGTCCCAGGATCAAGTCCGAGAATGATATATATATCTCAGCTGAAGAGAAGAGAGTTAAGTTTTGATTACAGACATCAACAAAACTGTGATGAGTATTATTTTAAAACTGAGAGACCTTAGGGAAGAGCTACAAAACAAGCATAAATCTTGACACCCATAGGCCCAGTTTTCAAAAGACATTTTTACTGCCATTTTTCAGGCTTACAGAAAAATCAAAGAAGTCAGTTTTACCAACAGCAGATCAGTGGCTATACTAGCTAAAAGAGGACATGCAGCTAGTCCTATTTACATAATCAAGTAGAGAGGGCCTAGAAATGACCTGTAGAAGTTGCTATGATTCTGAGGAGCATGAAGAATCCATGTTACTGATGAAGATGACGAAAGACTGCTTCTGTTTGTGTTGGCACTGGCACAGTTCATGTTCAGCTCAGACTTGTTTCTAAGAAAGACTTAAGAAAGGGATTGCAGAGGTCTAAACCTGCCATTAAAACTGTAGAGGATGTTTACCACAAGAATGCAGTGGGATACAATGATTAGTGGATGTTTTAGTCCAATACTTTTATGTATTGTCAAATTTCCCTGCTCTTGAATCCTGAAGTGTAAATTTAGATTATTGTATTGGGTTTGCG
>NW_010322796.1:0-2432 GCF_000700745.2 Antrostomus carolinensis
TTCCCCAGCCACTCAAGCATATCTCTGTGGCTGCATGTTCTCTAGTCAGCGCAGGCCTCTGCATGCTATATAAAACATGATATTCCATTTAATCTGGTGACAGTATGACTAGTAAAATCCCTGTAATATGATGGCTGCAAGTTCTTGGGCACCAGGCCATGGGAGTACTTCAGTGAATGCTAATCTAGCTGGTCCATGCAGTTATTTCTTAAAACGCCTTCATTCTCCTCTCTCCACTGCTGCCAGTGCTGAGCAATCAGTAGTTCTGGCTGTCTCCTTGCAGGTACTGTGCCTGACACTGACACAGCCAGTGGGTCTGTGAAATGAATGAATGGGCTGTGTTGATGCTGGCTTTCTTCATGCACGTCATTTGTTTTCTCTTGAACACTTGTTTGAACAGAAATGAGTCGCTTGTATACTTTCAGATGACCAGATGAAAAGGGAAAGATGATATATGTCATTGGTTTAGTTTCAGGTTGCCTTGTCCAGGTGATCTCTCCTTTAGATGGTTCTTTTGTATTTCTTGTGGTGCTTGTGCCCCTTTATAAAGGAAAGCAAGTTCCCAGCACTGCAGGAGTTAACTTAGAAATTCTGGTAAACTACTGAGAGCAGGAGAAAGAATGGTGCATTGCAAAGCAAGCAGTTTTAATAAGCCTAATCCTTCCTGTATGTAACGATGCTGTCTTGGATATCAGTGTGACTGATGTGCTTTTGAGGCCATTCCACACCTTTCAAGGTATACGATATATCCTTCAGCCCAGAAGCAAGAAGAAGTTGGAGTGAGTCCTGCATTTCCCACATGGAGACTGAAGGTACATGTAAAGACCATTAGTGTTTGCTGCATTCAAGTGAACTAAAGACAAGTACTGGGGGGACTGAGATGGGAACCTTGCTTTTGAGCCTCAGGGCTCTTAATGAAAATCAGCTATGGCTTTTCTCTGCTCCTCCATGGAGAAAAGTCTCTTCATGATCACCGGTGAATTGATGGTGATGCCTGCTGTGACAAACTTTTTTTCCTTTGGGTGATACAGAGCAAGAGTTGGAGTATTTACAATGAAGAATAAAAAGTGGAAGCTAGATATGGCTTGTATTTGCATAGTGGAACAAGATTAGTTCCAAATTCTTTGTTAGTGAAAATGTTGTACAGTATGCCCCATTTTTTTTTTTTTTTTCTCTGAGACTTGAACAAAATCTGGCATGTGAATTTAACAAAACCAGAACAGTGATGTGGGGGAGTCTCTCAAGTATCTGCTGTGCGACCATCTCCATCCTTCCTGACAAGGAGGGAAATACTGATGTCTAGTGGGACTGATTTAAACTTCACAGCATGAATGCTTTTCTTTGCCATACTAGAGGTGAGTTGGAGAAGTTACAAGAATCTCATAGAACATCTGGGTGTAGCCAGCTGTGTTCAGGGATCACAGCATGGTAGGGAGCACTTTCATAGCTTGAGATCCCTTTATAACGTATTATATGGAGTTTTATTTTGCCCAGTCAGTGTGGAATGTATTTCTGGGGCTGAACTTCAGAAGTATAGCACTCCTGCCTCCTTTCTGCCTCAGTCCTATAGTCACACTCTGGCTTTTCTCATGTAACTGAAGACCCCTTTGATCCAGTGTGAAAAGGCTGAGTGCATTTTGACAGTTACTGCTATGAAACAGGTTATAACTCCATAATGAATCTTTAACTGGCTTGTCTGTTGGCAGCAAAAAAAGGAGTGGAGAAGAGGTCAATAATGAGTACTTGTGTCTTTCTGTCTGGAAATGAGAATCTAAAATCTGCTGTGACCTGTCTTTTTCATGTTTCCTGAAAATCATCTTAATTTTTCTCTGGCTTTTCAACACATGCAATCTAATTTTGCTTATGTTCTAGCAAGGGAAAGAAGGAAGGTTAGTAATATGAAGTAATTTTGCACTTCAGCTGAGATTGGTACCTCACTTTCTTTGGAATATGCAGATTTGCTAATCTGCATCACCAAATAAGGTACATTTTGGATAACTTGTATGTGAATTTTTGCAGTCATTGTGATATGAAAAGGGTTGGGTGATCGCTTCTATTTTTAAATTTTATTTTTTAATAACTGCCCTCTATGTGTTGGTTTTCCTCTTTCTGTATGTCTGGGACATTTGCATCATACTTAATTACCCCAGGGTAGACTGATGTCCTCGGGATCTTCTGAGCCTTCAGGTGTGTCATGCCCTGTAAGGTGGATGCAAAGCTTTGGAGGCTGGTGGCAGAGCAATGTAAGAGAGCCTGCCACCACCCTTGTGGCTAAGTGTGGAATAAGGCAGAAACTGCAGCATGCAGGAAGCACAGCCTGAGGTCACTTTGCAGCTCTTGGCTGCAAAGCGTGCTATTAGCCCACCAGATTGGGTGCTGTAAGGGTTGGAGCCCCACCGGCCTTTCTGTCTGTTCAGAACATGCAACAGCAG
>NW_010322796.1:2459-7431 GCF_000700745.2 Antrostomus carolinensis
CACTTTCCCATGGGCTGAAGGTGCTGTGCTCTGCAGCCATCTGCCACAGCACAGTCTTGCCTGATGATCCTGAAATCTTAAGAACAAACCAAAATGCCATGATGGACAAAGAAAGCACCTGCTGATTTGAAAATGGCACTGGACCCAATCCTATATCTAAAAGTGTATCTAATAACAGATGTGTGACACTGATAAGCAACTTGAGGAGGATGTTAGAATGTCGTGCTGCTGTGATGAGCAGAACGTGAGTAGATGGACCTGGTTGAAAACTAAGAGTGGCATTTGAGGCTAATAAAGAGGCAGAGAGGAAATAGGACAGGTATTCAAAATATCTTTTGACTAGCTCTTTCCCCTCTGCCTAGCCTAGGACTCCAAAACCAACTCTCTGCTGGCTGTGAGCAGCCAAGCTGAGTAGCAGTAATAGAGTTTGTTTCTCTCATGCAGCATTGCTGGCACCAGAACATACCAAAGCAGACTCCAGTTAGATCAGAAAACCAAAAGCTGGAGGAACTTCGGAGAGACTTACTTGCTGGAAAGCTAGGAGCAGACAGGAGGGTAGAGGGCAGTGCAGATGGAGAAGCAAAGTACTTACCAGTAGGGACAGGGACCCTTGGCAACGAAACACCCTTCTTTACATGAAGTAGATTACAAATTTATGTATCAAAGTATACTTGAGTAAATGGGGGAAGAAAAGATTGGCTGGGAGTTTTGGGGTTTCTTTCCTGATGTTGCACGACTTTTAAATCTAGATCTACCTCTTGAACTAATCTATCAGTTATCTAGGTGCTAAAATAAGTAAAAAAATTATAGCACAGCCTTGACAGTAGAGAAACTGAGGTACCTAAATATGGTCAACTCCACAGCCGCAGTGTTACATATAGGCAAAATCTTGATTTTCACAGAAACCATAGCTAGAAATTAGTTTCTGTGCATGGGTGATTGAAACGATTAAGGCTTTTAAACTTAATACACTCTTGTGTTGCTTTTGCTTGTCAGGACATATTTCTGTATAATTTTAAAATTGTCTATTTATTTTCCTGCATGGAGATTTTTTGCAGCAGATTTAGTGAACTGTAACTGCTGTAAGTTTTATTTAAATTTTCCTGGATTTTCTTTCAAAAACAAGTGCTAGCCATGACAACATACTAAGGAATTAAACCTGTTAAAACTTACTGCATTCCTCATGCTATTAAGGAACTCTAGGATTAGTCTTGCTTTGTCTTGAGTGTTTAATTAAGGACAATTTTAATGCTTTTAGTTCCTGAAGATAATTAAGAGTTCTCAAGTTTCATATTGTGAAAAGTCATTAAGTTTCTTTAAAAAACTTCAGTGTAGACTAAAGCATCTCCTGCTATTAAGTGTATATATATTGCCTCCATGTAACTGAAATTAGTATCCGAATTAAGAGGGGAACCTGTGTTTTTAACTGAAACAGCCCAGCAGCTTCCCACAGATGCTCTGGGAATGCTGTGTTCTAGCAGTCTCCCAGATTTAAGGGATTATGTATTGCAAGAATGATTTGTATGAGTGAAGACTGCACGATAAAGCTTTGACTTTTATTTTATGGTATATTTTAGGAATCCACCTAACTGAAATAATGGCCCTTTGCACTAAAATTCATATTAACTATAATTTCAGCCCAGATCTTACCTGGATTCTTGGGGAAACATGGTCTCTTGAAAGCAGTAACTCTGCTAAGCTTATCTGGAGTTTTTTCCTAAAGAGAGGTTACTAGGGAAATCTGCGCATGTCCAAACATGGTGAGAAATTTCATTAATGTCCTGCCAGTTTTACCACCTATCTTGGCTCTGTCCATCTGCCTGATCTGTAAGAGAGAGACAAAAACCCATTTTGCATTGAACACTATAGCACATTTTTAACACTGCCAAGTGTGCAGGTTGGAGACCAGCATGGAGACTGCTCACAATAGGCTCTCGTTTCAGGGTTAAACTGGTTCAGGCTTGTTTCTGTCTTTGTCTGCAAAGGGTCTAAGGGGAGAGACATAAGGAAGGAAAACAGAAATAAAAATATGAAGGAAATAATAATTGGCTTCTGTGAACACCATCTCCCATGTCTACTGAGAGCAAGGACCCCCAGAGGGTTTTTACACTTTGAACTTTGAACATTTGGCATGGACCACTGTTTCCACTGTAGGACTGTCAGGCAAGGAAAGAGACTTTGTTTCCGTTCTGGTATTTAACAGCTTAACCATCCTCCATTTTGCAGAATGTTGATTTGAATAATAAAACAAATCATTATGAGCAGTACATGAAAATAGTTTGAATGCGCCAGGGGAATAACATGGGCAAAGAGGGTAAAATGTGAACAGAATACTTGCCTTTGCATTGCCCAATAACTGAGTGAGGGGGAAATCCAGCTTGTTTTCTAAGAGGAAATGGACCAGTTTTCAGTACTTTTGCTAGTGTTAAATAGCTTATTTTTTTTCCATATACTTTCACTTTACTGTTCTTTTGAAATATTTGGAAAATTTTGATTCTGAAACTTTTTCTTGGTTTCAGGTTTCTGTTAAAGGTAAGAAGGTGTCATGATTTTCCCAGGTTATCTCTTTGAAGAAAACTATAAAAGTAAGCTACTTTGTTTCCCGAAGAGTCCTAATGTTTAATTGATCAGAATTAGGGTGCCTTGTGATAGTAATAGATTTTTCGCAAAATTTGCTAAAGATTTACCAAGTCAAGCCATTAAATGTTGAATAAACAACATAGAATTGATTGTGACTGAGATAGTCTTTTAGGCTACAAAATTAAATCTTGAATGGTTTATACTGGCACAAGCAGCCAAAATTGTCGCCTGGTATTTTTTTTGTGTGTGTGTGCAGTATAATGAAAATATATTTAAACCTCTTGCCTTCACTGTTTGGATTGGATGTTTTGTTGTGGGGTTTTTTGTTGTTTTGTTTTATTTTGGGGTTTGTTGTTGGTTGGTGATTTGTTTGGGGTTCTTGGGGTTTTTTTGTTAACAGGTTTCTTTGCTTGCTACTTGCTTCTCTTGCAAATCTTGCTCTTTGGTCCATATGGCATTTTAGCAATCTCCTATAATTTCTGGGGCAGCTTTCCTTTACCACTGCAGAATTATATTTTAAGAGTGTTTTTTCTTTAATGATACGGATGTCCTGTAATTTACAGAGGGTAAGAAACCTGCCAAGCTTAGCCGTCATGCTATAGTAGTGTCATATATTGCTGACAGTACAGCTTCCATAATCTCATGTGCTTTTCAGTTATTTCATTCTTTCCAAATTCCCGTTTTTAAAACTCTTCTGGAAATAAAAGTTTGTAATGGTCTGCTTTTTTTACAGCACTGCCACTTGCATTTATGAATTGCCACCTGGTCTTATTTAAAATATATTAATGCAAGGAATGTTTTAAGATATAATTCGGCAAACATCAATGAACCTTTGATCCATCCCCAAAATATGTGGATTTGTTGAGGGCTGAAATTGGCGCGTCTCTAGATATTGTGGGTCAGCTGTTACTCTTTTTCACACTGATGAAATAACTAAAGTGAGGTTATTTTGGACTTAGACAAGCAGAAATGAGAACTGAATTTGGTTGCAAATTCCAAATGGATGAGTGGGCTTCAAAATTAGTTTTGGTGTCTTCTACACGTTCTTCAAAATTTTACAGTGGTTTCTAAACTGAATGTTTCCTCCAAGCCTCAGATCTCAAGAGTTCAGTGAAAGGCACAGCAACGTTTTTCCCGCAGGGGCAAAAGGAGCCAGGGCACTGTTCCCTCGGCATTTATGCCCTGATATTAAAGTTGCCCACATGATACTCGGGCTTCATTTTCTGTCTTCATGACAGATTCCAAAAAATAGAGCAGACGATAAAGCCTGATGCTTGTTACAGCTTTCCCATCCAAGTTGGCCTAAGGCTGAGGTAGGGGGAAGTCTCAGCGAAGAGCAAGGATTCAGCAAAGACTATTTGTGTTTGTTTTCCCCTCCCAAGTGCTCTGCTCAGAGGCAGGGTTCCTGGCTGTGCCTCTTCTGTTTCCAGAGTAGTTACATAATTACTGCAGGACTTCAAAAGATAGGTTAAGGGAAGCCATTAAGGATGTTTTCAATCTCTGGACTGAAGAAACTTAAGGTGGTTTGTCAGCTCACCCTAAAGCAGAAAACTTCCCTTTAAGGAAAGTAATTATGTTCTGCAAACGCAGCTTTAATTCATTGTTGACCTATTCAAATTTAAAATGCATCTCTTTTTACCTATTTTACTCTTTTAACTAGGTTAAATCTGCTATAAGATTATTCTCCTTAGTAGTGGATGTAAAAAAATAATATTTAAAAAAAAATTTCTGCAGCTTGAAGTAATGGTCTTTTCTGTGAAGACCCTGGCCCTGTATTTAAGAGGTTGTCTAGTAGTATATAAAGTCTGTGCCAACTGGCCTCTTGGGCTAATTGTAGAGACTATTTTAACGGCTCCTTGGGGGGGCGAGGAAACAGTAATGAGGAGGAAAATGGAAGAGGACATTCATGTGTCAGTTTGCAGCCCTGTTAACTGTATAGGAATGCTTTGTGCATTAAAAATAAATTCCAAGCCTGTGTAGAGATATTTAAAACAAACTTTCTTCAATGTCTCAACTATTTCCAAAATACAAAAATAAGCATAGCTAAATAAGGATAGCTCTTTTATTTTTGTCAAATGAACACTTTTTTCTTTGTCTGACTTTCAAATCTTTTTAATATTCTTGCAGATATTTTGTCTCTTCTGGGGGACTTCTCATTACCTAAAAGTAAGCCACATGAATCAATGGAGAAATAACCTTTCTCTGAGGCAAGACAGTAGAGAAGGATCCAAAGAGCTCACTCCAAGCCCAGCCTACCCCTACCTAAATTGCACCCTGCTGCAGAACCTTGGCTTGGCCCTCAGTCTTGTGTTGTAGTCATGGGTCTGAATTGTGCAATCCCACAGTTTAAGGTAGGACTGCTTCCTTCTTTCAGGAAACATTCTAGATTCCT
>NW_010322796.1:7459-16076 GCF_000700745.2 Antrostomus carolinensis
GTTTGCCTTCGGGGAAAAATTCTGAGTCCAGAAATGCTGTAGGTTAAAGGAAACTGATGCACAATAGATGCACTCTGCACTTGATATCCTTAGAGAGGAGTGTTCTCTTGTGCCTCATTCATATGTGTCTTTCTGGCCTGTCATACCAGTAAGTTTTATGAGCATCCCTTGTGAAATAAGGGTAACAGCAACTGTCCAGAATTCGAGTGCTATAAAGAAACTTTTTCTGCCTTGTTCAAAAGGGAATGAATGTTTCTAAACATTGACAGCAGTTATGGAGAGCTGATCATCTGAATAATTATGGCACTCCCTCATGATTCTAGCTCTAACTAACAGTAAGCATCTGATGCCTGATTTGTAGTGGGCAGAAGGTGCTCTTATAATAAGACTGTTAAGATGCCCCAGCCTGGCCATGTTGTGTAAGGAGTGTTATTTGTGACAGGTGTCTGGAGTCTTCCTCATGGCAGAAAAAGCCACAGGCAATGGCAAGTAAACAAAATCCTGATGCTCACAAAATTGTAGAGGAGTACTGTAGGGCTTTGGACAGGATTTGCTGTGCTGATGTTGTATTGGAAGTGTCATTTGCAGCACTGAGAAGAAACATTCCTCAGCCTGTTTTCAGGACAGGGCTGAGTATGCAACATGCATGTATTCTACTGACCATTTGGTTTTCTCATTTTTCTAGTTGTTCCACTAGCTGTAATGATTATTGCACAGGTTGGAATACTCCACTCCAAAGAAGATTGCAAAGGTTTCAAAAATAGATCTTGTTACATAATTTAGTTGGTAGATGATGTACGTCAAAGATGAAAGCCCCTCTAGGTTTAGCTATTACACTGAGGTTTGGAACCATCCCAAATGCTGACCCTGCACAACTCTGACTCTGGGTCGCATAAGAGCACAGCACTGGCAGATCTTGGGCTGCTAGCCTACTGAAATATAGCATCCTGATCCTTTCATCTGACAGTCTTATCCATATACTCTTTAAGTAGCAAAACCCAAAATTCAAATACATTTTAACACAGCTACAGTTATATATTTATGTCTAGTTTATAGAGAAGTTACAGAGGAGTCCCCAAGTTGTTTCAGTGAAGAGATATTTTTTTGTATTTGTACTTTTTTGGTAAGGAAGCTCAAACGATCAGTAAACAGACAATGGTTTCCAATGCTCTTCACAGTCACTGAGGGGATGATTCACGTAAACTTGGACAGAGTATCACATTGCAGTGGCAGAACACACCAGATATGTTTACACTGTTGTTGTCAGAGCAAGTACATTTTAAGCTAATTTATTGATGGTAAATTGTCCGAGCTCTTTGCAGATGCGGTGAGATGACTGGTACTTGAAATACAGTTTCAGTACAGCACAGTATTTATGCTGCAGATGACAAGGATTGATGATTCGGAGGCAGAGCAAGCATTAACAAGTGGAGGACAGAAGTTAGCAGGAAACCATGATACAGATGCCAGGATTTCTGAGTGACAGAACAATGACCCACACCTGTCCAATGCAGGCTGTTTCCTGCCTTGTCGCATATGAGCTGCTGCAGAAGCTCAGGGAACATGTCTGCACAGTGCCTACTTGTCTGTCCTTTGCAAACCTTGGTGAGTCAAAGAACTGGGCCTGCAAGCTCCAGCCCCTTGATGGGCTTGCTTCTCATCTTGAGAGCTTAGATGACAAAGGCATGATGCCAACAGGAGGTGATAAGCTTTTTGGTTAGTGTTCTCTCTGGATGCAAAAACCCACTTACAAACTATTTCTTCAGGAATCGGTTATGATTGAGAGTTATTGTGGGCCTGGGTGTGAACGTAAAGTCTGCTTGCCATTGCTGAGTAACTGTGTGTCTGCACTAAATGCAGACTAAGGGTGTTTACAGTGGACAAATCTATATTTAGACAAGCCCTGGTGGCAATTTAAAGTAGGCTTAAAATAAACCTCTTCCATTGTGGAATCTTACTTTCCTTTTTGTCCCTCCACTAACTGAGTTTGTCTTTGCAGTACAAAATATACATAGGCTTTTTGGGACACTTTACAGACATTTGGGGATAAATTGTGAAGTGCTTTAGCATATGCTGTGTCGCCAACACATTGATGCATAAGCATAACTACAAAAATGCAGTGTAATTTGGAATCATGGTCTCAGCCTGTGAAGACCCAAGACTAGGCTGAGGGCAGTACTGGAAATAATGCTACTTCTTAAATGGCAGAACTGCATTATACAGAAAAAAAGTGACAACATTTGCATTGAAATGAGATTGCACTGAGATGAATTTAGATCACTGACTGTTTCATACTGCTACTGTTAGCCTCTCCACTTCGTTGACAGAAAATAAATGCCTTCCTCAGTATTTTCATGTAGTTAAATAAGTGAGGGAAAAGCTAACTCAACTCTATTAAATGAACTTAATACTCAAGCAAGATGAAAAGCGTATGCCTGTACTCTGCAGAGTCTCACAGGAATGCATTACACTACTTCCTGCCCTGGTAAATGTGTGCCATTAAACTTCAATATTCTCTACTGGCAAGAAGTAGATGAATTGTCAGCAAGGAATAAGCAAACACCGCTTCCAAGGAGCCATCTCCCGTATTCACGCTCTACCTGGTGACTACCTCAACAAAAATACTTGCCTTTGATATGCTGAGGTTATCATTTTTTTGCTCTGGAGCTGAAGTAATCTACTTGGCTGTGTTTGCAAAGGTTATTTTACATAGTCTTTACAAAGACTAAAAGCTATCCACCAGAGGGGAACTGAGGATTTCTAGAGCATCTGACTGACGCAGTATTGTACAATCCAAGTGGCACTGGGAAATCAGCAGGCGTGTGATGTGGTTGGTAACAGCCCTCTCCATGTCATGTGCTCAACAGGCAGAAGCTGGAGATAGTTCTGTGTAACAAATGAATCATTATTGTCTTAAGGACGTTCTTTAATGCATTTTTGCCACCTCATCATGCCCTCTGCCAGGGCTCTGATTACTGCAGCTGTCACACAGGAGTTTGTAGCATGGGACTAGAGGGGTCATTCTGGTACTTGCTTTGTTCTAGTTCACGCTGCTTTTCAGCAATACTAAGGATCCAATTCTTCTCTAATTTTCTGTCCATCCACTGCTGAAAGTAAAAATGTGTTTAACCAATTTGCATCATATTCTTTAATAAGGATTGTTATGCTAGCCTTTGAAGGGATGGAGCTAATAGAAAATAAAACTTAGAAAACAGATCTGATATTACTAATTAAAAACAAAAAAGCAGAGGTAGCATAAACCAAACTGTCGTTTTCTAATTAAGCAAGCACTTTACGTGCTTTATATGCAATTGCTCAGAAAGAGGTGCAATATCTAGAAAGGGGAAAGATATTTTATTAAGTTATAAGTTATTTTCTGCAAAAGTTCTTTGATTATGTATTGTGATTTTTACAATATGCTGGTATTTTCACTGACATCTATTTCTCTAATGTAACCATACATTCTTGTATATCCAAGATTCACTCCTGTATGAGATGGCTCTGACTGCTGCCTTTCTTCTATAAGGAATTTTCTGATCTGTAAAGAAAATGGAATCATTTATCTTAAAACAATGAGTGTGTTCTGAGCTATCCTAGTATAATATGCACCATCTTGACTGGGTTTTAGCTTTACTGTGAGGGACATATAACAAGGTCAATACTACATGGGAAGATGGGGTTGAACAACAGAAAATTTGTATCTCAGTGAAAATAGCACTTGTGGTCTGTACTGGCATTAATCTTTGTGAACTTATTGCAAATGTAGGGGTCATGAGAAACATTCAAGGTCAGGTTGGATGGGGCTCTGAGCAACCTGATCTAGGTGAAGATGTCCCTGCTCACTGCAAGAGGGTTGATTAGATGACCTTTAAAGGTCCTTTCCAACTCAAACCATTTTGTGATTCTATACCATAATAAAAATGCACTACTTTATATTCCCTGAAAGTGGATGCTCTAAAAAAATGGAACTGATAAATTTCTTTGCTTGGAGATGCAGCACTATAGAATCATAGAATTGTAGTGGTTGGAAAAGACCTTTAAGAACACCGAGTCTAACCATAAACCTAACACTACCACTTTCACTTCTAAACCACGTCCCTAAGTACTTCGTCTACCTGTCTTTTAAATACCACCAGGGAAGGTGACCCCACCACCTCCCTGGGCACCTGTTCCAATGCTTGACAACCCTTTCAGTGAAGAAGTTTTTCCCAATATCCAAGCTAAACCTCCCCTGGCACAACTTGAGGCCATTTCCTCTCATTCTGTCGCTTGTTACTTGGGAGAAGAGACCGACTCCCACCTCTCTACAACCTCCTTTCAGGTAGTTGTAGACAGTGAGAAGGTCTCCCCTCAGCCTCCTTTTCTCTAGACTAAACAGCCCCAGCTCCCTCACCTGCTCCTCGTAAGACTTGTTCTCCAGACCCCTCACCAGCTTTGTTACCCTTCTTTGGACTAATTTCATTTCCATTTCACACTCAATGTGCTTCATGCTGCCAGTGCTTATGTGTCATTTTGTGTGTGCTATTGTATTTTAGTTGAAGTATATGTGATTTTAAAAATAGCCTTAAGTTACTGGGATTTTTCCTAATCTTCTTCAACATAAAACACCATTATTTAACAAACCCAAATAGCTCCTTTATCAGTTTATCAGAGAATGCAAATATATGCACAGATTCAAAAGATTACATTATGTTAAAAATTGTTATAGCTGCCTAGTTTGTTACAACAAACTTTTACTAAGCAAGTTTATTTCTGAAATCTTCAAAAAACATTCTTTGCAACTACATTAGTTGATTGTGTTGCATAGCAAGAGTATTTAAGTGAGAAGCAAGATAAAATTACTTTTCATAGATAACTTTTTCTTGTAATCTTTTCATGTTGTCATTACCTATATGGTTAGTGTAAGAACAACAACAAAAAAACCCCAACTTTCAGTCATGTAAAATTAAAAAAAAAGATTATAGATTATATTTGTTTAATGTAAATAACTGCTACATTTCTTTTCTTACAAGTTTTGTAAAAGGTTTGCATGTGAAGTTTGTTTTGCACATATATATAGAGAGAGATTTGAAGACTAACACAGAAAACTGATTTACAAATAAGCATTTGGAAGTGTGCAACTGAACAGTTTGTCAGGTGGTGGTTAGACTGGTGATACAGTTCATCTGAACATCTGCTTCAGGTCTTGCCCATGTTACAGGACCTCTTCAGAAGACAGTGGTGTGGACACATTGCATTGCATGTTGGCAGTAACAGACAGACTGGGTGGAGGGAGGCAGTTCTGCCACTAGATCTGCATCTCCCCAAAGTAGGGTAAATTCCCTGTCAGCATAGCCCTGACAACACCAGTGGGGTTTGTAGTACTTTGTTGGCATCCTGGGGGAAACCTGTATTCTTGGCAGCTTAAGCAATTTTACTTCCTTTAATACAAATCTGAGAGAAGGTATAGTGACCCTGCTTAACGTGGTCATACAGCGCTTGATAAACCTCGCTCTTTGTGCCTCTCACATGAAGGGTTAAATTACAGCTACCAAAGTACTGCCTTTTAAGGTTGCTGAAGACAAATGAGTGTCCTTTAGACTGTGTAAGTGCACAGATATTTAATACATCTGCTTAAATTAAACTCTAGTTAAATTACTACTACTTCTATGATTCTACTGATTGCTTTCCTCACCTTTTTTCCCCTTCAATCATTAATGGACATTTTCCACAAGCAAGTTAACAAAACACTTAAGATGACAATGAACTTTGGTCATATTAGCTTGGCTCTTTCATTCCAGAGTCTCTCCTCCTATGCAGATTGTGTAGAGACTGCAAATGTACAAAAAGATGTTTCACAGTCTGGACCACAGGTTACAGGACAGTAGTTGATAAAATATTTAAATTGTTTTGTTTTGAGATTTTCCTCCATTGCAAATTATGTGCCTTCTTTTTAAAAAAATAAACAAACAACAAAACCAAAACAGAAAACCAACCGACCAACCAAAAAACCTGAAACATCCCCTGCCTTTACCCAGGGTGATAATTCCTTTTTGATCATTTTGAGGTGTTGAGCACAGCAGCTGTGTTCCTTGCTAGGAAGGACTGTTTCCAGGATGGCTGTATGAATACCCTCTAAATTTCTTCTCTGTACCCTCAGGAGCTGCTGCTGCTGCACTGTCTGCAGAGTAGAGAACGTGTCTACATCATCTGTATGCTGGTACGGCTGCTAGTGACCTAGAACTACACATCCTGCAACCGTGGCTCACCAAAAATAAGGTAACCTTTTAACTAGGTCCTGGTCTTATCCCTGGTCATGCTACTTGAGTCCCTTTATCCTTTGGATTCTTAAACTCCAGAGGCTGGAGGAGGGAGGGGTTTATAGGCATTTTTCAATGTTTTACTTAATTTTCTGTTTTAAAGTGAGGATTTAAGAATTCCTCTGATGTGTGGGACAAGAGCGTGGTTGTGAAAGGTGCAGCTATGGCACTGTTATAATTCACTTGCCTTGAAGGCCCTGTAGGAGACATTTCTGAAGTGAAGAAATGAGAAGATTAATAAATCATTTTAAATTTAAATCAAATGGCAGTTACCAAAATACTGTAGGCCAGGTGAGCAGAAATCTAGAGTTGGAGGGAGCTATGTTGCTCATTATGAAACCAAGGACAAAGGAGACATGGAGGAGGGACTCTTACTCTTTCCTCTAGCCTTTTGTTCCGGTGGCTTGTTTTCACAGGTCTGTCTCTTGGCAGCAAGGTTGCCCTCCCAAAATTATGGTATGCCTTTGACTTGCATGTTCATATGAAAAGTGGAGTTAATTAAAAGTGGAGGACTTGTCATCAGGAGGGCAGCCAGAGAAGTTAAAGCAAAGCAAATAGGATAAATATGTATTCATTTCAAGTGCATTTTTATTATAAAGTGGGGTTTCTTCTTCAGGTGGAAAGCTGCCTGTGATCTAAAGTCGGTTTGCATCTAATTAGGACCGCTTCATCTGCATAAAAATCCAGTATATTTCAGTCTGTGCTGTAACCGATGTGCCTTAACTCTTCTAAATGTTTCTGTATGGATAAACCATTACGAACTCGAAGCCTCCTGTATGCAGTAGTCTGATGACTTCTTCTGAATACACTAATATTCTTCACCATTTTTTCAGATGCTCATAACCAATTTTGCTAGAGTGAAATGTCCTGTGCTTAATTTTAGCCCACAACATTGGTTTTTAAACTTCTGTAGAATTCAAAAAGCAAAACACTTGTATCAAGCACTGTACTGGGAATTGGAGCTTTATGTGCACTTGTATGCAAAAAGTTTTTATCATATTTATTAGTTTTGTATTGAAGTGTAGGAAACAGCATATCTGAAATGGTTGTTTCAGAATTGTTATTTTCCAGCCATCTCTTGTATGACTATGGAAAGATTTCAGTCACCCTTTCAATTTCAGCCTGTGTCCTGGAGCCCAAGAAGTGATCAGAGTAAACAGAGGCTGTTTACTATCTGGGCAGCTGTCTTCAGTCATTTGTTTCAGCAGCCTAGTGCACTGTGTTTCCAAAATGCTATGCTCTCCCAAAGAAATCGCTGCCAGTACGGAGCTAGCCCTGCTCTTCCTAATAGCTAAAGCAGTATCTCTTGATGGAGTTTAAGCCCACTCACTTATTTTAGTTGTCTAATATGTATGCAGAACAATTAATTCCTTTCTCTTTGTAGTAACTTCTTATAGTTCTTCAAGAATATTACTATGTTTCCTCTCTGCATTCTCTCCAGATTAAATGCCATTTATTTCAGTTTCTTCTCCCTGGGCCAGTGTTCTAGAGCTCTGATAGTTCCTGTTCCCCCCCCCCCCCCATTACAGTTGGCTGCCCTTTTTGACATGAGATACTCAAAACTGAACCATAGGCCAGGAGAGGCCTCCTCACTTCAGGCATGTCTTAAAAGTGAGTCTTGAGTTTGCATCATTCTTCTCTCAGTCCTCCCAGGCGCAGGTATTAATTTCAAAATTTATCTGAACACTCTGAGGTGGATCTAGGCATTTTAAAAGACACTTGAGTTTAATGAAGCTCTGTAAATATTGCACGGAGGAGTAAATCTGGACTGCAGGCCTGAAAGGGGAGTTACAGCATACCTGTAGGAACTGCACAGGCTGTAAATGTCTGAGATCATGTCAGAATTTCAGCTCTAGGAATATTTCAGCTCTCATAATTTCACTCAACTCTAGGAATGTTTGTATTTCCACCTGCAGTTTGTGTGGGTTCCTGAGCTGACCTCACTGGGTAGATAGAGATGGCAGCAGAGCTGGCGGGCTGAGCACACAGCCCCGGGTAGAGCCTGATATTTGCTGACTCCTCATTCAGTGAGCTTCTGCAACAGATTTTGTAGTCTGGAGGGTGACAGTTGCAGGTGGCTGAACTGGTACGAGTTGACAGCTACCTTGTCCTACATCTAACAGTGCTGATCGGGGCTGGGGCTCTAATGAGGCTGCCTCTAAAGGCAGCGGCTGCGCTGATCTAAAAGCGAGTTGTCTCTTACCTGAGCTAGCAGGCTGGGGCAGCAGTGCTGTCTGTGCGCTGCCCGTATCGCTGTTTGCAGTGCCAGTTTGCGGCCTCTGGGCAGGGATGCTGGCGGGGAGCCAGCGCCCGTTCCC